>NC_136523.1:70076736-70111736 GCF_053919585.1 Euprymna scolopes | reverse complement strand
CGTTAACTGGCTTCCATTGTTGCTAACTAAATTTTTCAGGATTCAAAAAAAAAAAAAAAAAAAAAAAAAAAAAAAAAATTCCTTAAGTGGTTTATCGTATTTGTTGCAGTCGGATGTCTACACCCATTAATTTCTGGCCACTTTGTGAAACTGTCCACAATGATCAAGTAATACAAATCATTTATGGACCCTGCATAGTCGAGTCGAGTCCATTAGACATCCGTCTTTGCCTATCGTTTGATTTTTATCGGTGGATTCCTTGCTAGTTAGCATTGTTTCACTACCATTTCAATGTCCTGGTTTATCCTAGGCCAATACATGTAACTTCCATCTAACAATTTTGTTTGCAAAATTTCTGGATGGCCTGTGTGAAATTCTTTTATGTATCATAAAACTTTATATCTTTTTAATACATAAAATTCAATATTTATGTATTATAAAAACTTTATATCTTTTTAATATATAAACCTCAATATTTATGTATCATAAAAACTTTATATCTTTTTAATACATAAAATTCAATATTTATGTATCATAAAAACTTTATATCTTTTTAATATATAAACCTCAATATTTATGTATCATAAAAACTTTATAATTTTTTAATATATAAAACTCAATATTTAATGCAGGACGCCATGGTCTAACGAAACTAAAGGTTTCCATAATCATCACAATCACCATCATATCTTTTTAATACATAAATATTCATATTTATGCATTATGAAAATCTTTATATCTGTGCTATGCATAACACACAATATTCATGCATTATAAACTTTTTTATGTCTTTTTTTATATATAAAACTAAATGTTTGGATATTATAATTTTATATCTACTTAATATCTAAAGCTCAATACTTATGAATGACAAAATCTTCATATCTTTTTCATATATAAAACTCCATTGTTGTAAATTATAAAATTCTTTATCTTTTCATACATAAAATTCAATATTTGTCCATATTAAAAATCTCTGTCTTTTTTATTTATGCAACACAATATTTTGCATTATAAAAATCTTTACATCTCTTTTGTATATGAACGTAGTATTTGTGCATTATAAATTTGTATCTTTTTAATAAAAAAAGCTACATATTTTTACATTGTGAAACTCTTTATGCATTTTATATCTAAAACTCAATATTTGCACATTATAAAATTCTTCATAGCTTTTTCGTCTCAATATTTATGAATTATAAAAATCTTTATATCTTTTTAATATATAAAACTTAATATTTATGAATTATAAAAATCTTTAAATCTTTTTTGTATATCAAAAAGATATATAGATTTTTATAAAGCATAAATTCTTAAACTTAAAGCTAAAAAGTTAAAGTTTATTCATTATAAATATCTTTATATATTTTTTTATAAAACACAATGTTTGTGCATTTTAATAATACCCAATATAAAACCCAATACTCTTGCATTAGAAAAATCATTTTAATATATAAAACACAATATTTGTACATTATAAATATCTTTATATCTTTTTATATATAAACTCAATCTTTGTGAATTATACAAATCTTTATATAGTTGTCTATATAATACTAAATATTTGTATTGTTGCATTAGAAAAATATTTATAACTTTTTATGTATAAAACTCAATGCATGCGTTATAAAATTAAAAAAAAACTTTTTTATATTTAAAACTCAACATTTGTGCATCTCTATGTCTTTTTTATATATAAAACTGTATGTTTGTACATTATAAAATTGATTATATGCATTATAAAAACCTTTGTATCTATTTTATTTTGTTGTATTATAAGTTTATATTTTTTAATATATAAAACTCAATTTTTGTGCATTATAAAAATATCTATATATTTTTTATACATAAAACTCAGTGTTTGTGCATTATAACTTTATATCTTTTTAATATATAAAACTAAATATTTATAAAACTCAAAATTTAATACATGCATTATAAAATTTTTTATATCTTTTTTATATTAAAAACTGAATTATTTGTGCATTATAAAAATATTCATGTTTTTATATATTACATAATGTAGATAATAATAATAATAATAATAATAATAATAATAATAATAATAATAATGTGTTAAGAATGAAATATTTTTCAGTGTATCAAGTTATTAATGAGGTAGAGAAAAAACACAATATACTCATAACTTGTTTATTGAAATAATTTTCAAACATTAAATGAACTAGGAAAAATCCTTAGAGCACAATAACTACATAGCAATTTCTTCATTGACATAATTAGTAAGGGATATGCAATTTTTTTATGAATGACTTGTAAAAGAGGTTGGTCTACAGAATTAGTCAAATTGTGTTTGTGTTTCCTTGCAATACCTCTTGGAGAGCATCCCACAACTCGCGGTACCTCTTGGAGAACATCCCACAACTCATCTTTGCTCTTAAATTGGCGTCCACTTGCATAGAGACGTCGCTTCATGATACTCCAAAGGTTCTCAATTGGGTTCAAATCTGGTGAATTCGCAGGTCACTCCATCTTCCGTAGCCCAGATAACCCCAGTTATTACAAACACTCTTTGCTTTTGTTTGCTGCATACGAGGGCACATTATCCTGTATAAAAATAATGGTTCTTCTGAACGTCAACTTTTGCCTCTTCAGCCAAGTGCTCCTTGAGAAAAGCTATGTAAGCATTTGACGTCACTTTTACACCTTCTGGGAACAAATCTTTGGAAAAATCCGTTTTCATGTTGTCCTCTGCCCATTTCAATCGGTTTTGTATGTGATGTTGCTTTAATGGAAGCTTTGTCACAGGCTTAACAGACTGTGCCTCTTCTTTCAGAAGGCGACATCGAGTACTTTTTGAGACATTCTTCAATCCGGCTTGGTCAAAGACTTCTCGACTTGTCTGGACGAGGTTCTTAACAACTTCATGTTTAATTTGGAGTAGAGAACGGCGTAAAACAACTCTAGATTTACCTTTATCAGCTCTCTTACGTACCTTTGTAGGGTCCTTGACAAAGTTCTTCACAGATTGATGGTACCTTCCTATCACTTTCGATATTTCGATGCTAGTTTTACCTTTTAATAGCTGTTCTGTAATAATATGCTTTTCAGAAATAATCAAACCACCTATATGACCCATTCTATTGACAAAACAAACTGCCTTGTTAATAATTTGACACACCTCAAATATTTTGGATTCAGCAATTACGATGGCAAGTTGTTTACATTGCGCAGAACAGTACGAAAATTTCACAGTACGCGCAGCTTAGCTTTTGATACAAAACTACGGGTAAGTTTCTGAAACTGGTAAAAAAATGTTATCTCGTTAATAATTTGACACGCAGTGTATATATATATATATATATATATATATATATATATATGCATATACTTTCATTCTCCCTGTGTATAAGAATAAAGTGTTATTAATAAAATTGAAATTGGAAATACCTATGTCCACATGTGGTTCAGCAAGACTGAGAGAACTGGCAGCTCTTTTAATGGATGCCATTACAACAATAAACTAGAAAGACAAAAAGAAAAAAAGAAATAGAAAAAATGTTAAAATAAAGCATATTTTGTGACTAAATTTATATAATGAAAATGTGTTATAATCTATCGTCATGGCCAGTCGATTACAGGGTTTCACAAGCGGTGTTCCATGGAAGCCCAGGGTTCCTTAAGAGCTTTGTGAAGGTTTCTCAAGGAATACTGATGAAAAGGCAGAGATTATTCTGCCTTTGCACATATGTGCAAATGAATTTTTCATTTTTTTTCTTTTTCAAACCTAATTTTCTCAGACGTTTATGTAAATTATTATTTCGATATTTTTGAATAGTGAAGAAACAAAAAAGAAAAATCCAGTCATTATGTGTTTGAACTAAGTGTTAGAAAAAATGGCGTTTGATATTTGGTTGATTCCTGAATTTTATAACATTTCACTCGATCTCTATTCAGTGTCTGAATGATTGGAACAATTAGAATTGGTGTATGAAATGTGCGGTGTTAACAATGTTGAGCATGTTCTATCACTCAGACTGAGAGGTGGGGCTCTGTCAGTGTACCGGCGATTAACCTGTGACCAGAGGAAGGATTTAAAGCAGGTGAAAGAAGCTTTCGTGCCAGACACTTTGTTGCATTTGACAAGTTTGTCTCTTGTTGTTTGTATCCTATATCAACTGTGGACAAATACTTGGGTGATCTGCAAGACCTGGCACGTTTGATCAAAAGAAAACCTCTTTGACTGCTGACTCAGTTGTGCTTTTGTATCAGGACTCCCCGGTTAGACAACAATTGCATGGGTCCTAAAACAGATCTTTGCTATTAGTTCCAATCTAAGAATTCCAGCAAACATAGGAAACACTAATGTGTTGTGTTGAAATGTTGTGGAATTAAAAGATGAAGAAATTAGATGTTGAAGAAAAGATGAAACCATTTTCACCAGGAATTCATGCGGAAATATTGGAGAAATGAAGACTTTTTATAACCAAACGAAACAAAACTGAACTCTTTTTCAAGTTCTTTTCACTCATAAGTCATCACTTATCAGGGTCAAAAGCCATTCGAGGATGAGAGATATAATTAGATTGATAGATTGCCGGTTGAATGATGGAGAATATTATGAGAAGATTGAATATGATAAATGGAATGAACAAAATTTGATTACTTCTGAGATTTACAATAAGTATTTGTTTACATTGGATTTGAAGACAAGAAGGTTGTAATCTGCAGAAAAGCAGCACTGCATTCCACAGAAAATTCTTTGAAAAAACACTTCTTTTAGAGAAAATCTGCTTGACACTAGATACATGGAAGGAGAAAAGAAATATTTTTTCCATAATTGTAACGAGATGAGTTCTTGCTGTGAATGTCTTACATAGAAGGACCAGAAATTTGAATTGACATAAGCACCTTCAATCGAAATAACGATAGAGTAGAAAGAGACTAGCAACGCCTCTTCTGCGAGAAACCAGTTGCCCCCCCCCCTTCCTACTCGATTGTCGATTTTCAAGATCAAAAAGATTTGAGCAACATTTTCTCAGATGTGACAACATTACGCCATCTTAGAATGTTGACATAAAGAATTACTTTGGAATTCAGGCCATTCAGCTGAGGTAGTGGTGAAAGGAAAAAGTTTGATTTTAAAGGTGTTAGAAACTAACAAACAACTTTTTCCCCATTGCATCATGTACCCTAGCTTGAAAGTGAATTAGCCAGATCTTGCTTACCAATGATCTTCGATTTGTTGCCATAGACAGTCATGTCTTCTACACAGATGCCAACAGTTAATTATTCGAATCAACTCTGAAATGATTTCAAATTGACAGCTTGTTCTTTATTTGAGCTTTTTTTTTTTTATATAACATAAGTTGGCCTAGTGGGTGTATAGGTTCCAGTAATTATAGGAGCATCCGGACTCATGAAAAATAATTTTTTAAAATTACCTGGCAAATATGTCTGGTGAACCAAGTGCAAGAAGGATTTAAACACTTGCACTTAAAGGGAAATCTTAAAAAGATCTCTCGGTTGGAATGTCTGAAATAGCGGGTGAATGTTTGGCATTCAATAGGAAGCCCCATCCCAAGCAAAAAAAAATAAAAAAAATATAAGAAAATTGAAAAAAAAAGAGAAAAAAACATAATGAACTCTGCAAAGTTCGCTCAAGAAAATACTGTATGGATTTGAGGGTAGGTGATACCATGGTGGCTTCACTAAAACTAAAGGCCACAAGTGTTACCTGTTGTTTACTATACAGGAGTGTTGGACAAAATGTTCAAAAGTTTGTGGTTCTCAATTAAACGCATCTACGCACAAAATGTGACAGCAACAATGTTATAAAATCGACAATCAAACAAAAGCAAACAAAAGCTGGGAGTTCCCATAAGCATCCATGCGGCAGTGGTAAAAACGATGACAACATTTGGCCTGTTATATTTACTTACTCAGGTCAACATGACCTTGTAGGACCCAACGAAATATAAATAGGAATATCACGGGAAGGACACTACTCTTGCCCCAAAAGATGCCCAACTTATCTTAATGACTATGTCAAGGACTTTACCCCCCCCCCAAAAAAAAAAAGAAAAAAAAAAAAAAAAAAAATATAAGGAAAAAATGTTATCACACCAGAATATGGCTGGTCTGGATTATGTCGCTTAGAATTACCAATTAAATCCCTTGTTCCACTCCCACTTAAAGATCGATCTGTTTGCTAAACAAATCGAAGAAGTGGCACTCTCCTCCTAGAAAAAATTGACTTTATTTTGTTTCTTTTTTTTGGGGGGGGGGGAGTATTACACTCCTCATTTTATTTTAAAATAAATTTTAAATATTTTCGTTAATAAAACTGATTTTAAACGATTAGGAATATTTTAAATAGAGTATTTACTAGAGTGAATATGGTATTGTGGTCATTGCTGAAATGAAACTGTTACACAAATAGTGGAAATTATGAAAGGAACTGTGCTTGGACAAATAGATTTCTAAGGTGGAAATCTTATTATGGAGCCTTTGAACAATTTTAGACTTCTCAGCTTGACTTAAAGCACCTTTACGTCCTATCTTGCATATAAAGTTGGCACGCTGAAAAAACTGCAAGTCACCAAAATGGCTGCTATTTGCTCGCTATTGTGCAGATCAGCTTAAAATTTTATATCTACGCATGTGTTAGTGTTGCTGTATAACGTGTGAAGTTTCATGAATTTTCATTGAAAACTATCGGAGTTAGAACAAAAATATCGATTTGCAAATAATTCTGGCACGGGGTGTAAGTGGCATAAGTTACCACTGGAGCAATAGCAACAAGCTTAAAAGAATTTCACCCTGGAGCACTTCAATCGATATTTCTAAGATAGGATATTTCTAAGATGGTCGTTTGGATGCTAAGAGTCGAGGCACATCTAAGAACACTGATTTGGTTGATAATCACTCTTTTTTATAGCTTTGGTTTGGTTGACATTTTGGGTTTAAAACGATTTTCATTGGTTGGAAAAGATTGAGTTAACACGTTCCTGAGAAAACTGACTTGCTTTTGAAAGTGAGGAGGAAGACATATTGAATTGAACCAGAAAAAAAAAAAAAAAAAAAAAAAAGGAGTGGCTATTCAAACGATTCATGTTTGGGTGTTTGTTAAAATCACAACTTGACGCCCTACTGCCATGAAAAAAGTAAAAAAAAAAGATGTACAAAGAAATAAAAATGGGTAGATTATATCAAGTTGTTAACTTTCCTATGCCTCAAACACTAATTTTTACTCTACCACATTTTCATTTACTACCTTGTAACATTCGAAGCATTCTTACCCGAATATCACTGACGATATCATTCAGCATGTTCAGTTATGCAAGGCATTCAGACTTCGAGTCACCAAAATATCGCATTCCACCTATCGGTTGCCCTATCTAAAATGTTTCACCTGTATTTTAGAATTTATTTATTTGCAACTAGATGTGTTTTGCTTAGGTGGACAACCTAGAGAATGATAATTCAAAATATATTGTAACATATTGGTGATATAAATTATTTTAAAACAAATATAGTTATTTTCCAGAATAGCTAACAAAACAAAAAGAGAAAAGAGATGAATATATATACATACATATATAATATATAAAAAAATAAATGTTATCAAATGCAAGATAAGCTACTCTTCTACCTACCTGGATAATTAAAAAAAAAATGTTTTAACTTATTTTAAACTGTTTTTTTTTACTTAAAAATAAAGGTAGTGTAAAACCCGTTGAGTAAGAATGAAAAGAGTGGTCTCATTTAAGCCTTTGTCAAACCTTGATAATCGCTCAAAAATAGCAAATTAAACAAAATACTGATAAAAACATGCAATAAATGTCACCAACCGTGCAAAAATGTAATGTTCTTCCTGTATTTTGTTTAATTTTCGATTTTGGAGCGATTAACGAGGCTCGACTTATGCTCGAATAAAACCATCAGTTTTTTTTTGTTCTAACTCGGCAAGTTTTACAATACTTTATTTTTATTAAAAAAAAGGCACTTAAATATCAAAACATAAAAAAAAATATTTTTTATGTATTTATTTCTTCATCCATTATTTTTTTTTGCTTTGTTGGCTATTCAGGAAATTATTTCTAAATTTGGTTTACAGACTCATTTGTGACCTATTTGTATTCAGTAATTATTTTAAGAAATCATTTCATCTCAACTATTTTAAGAAATTATTTTAAGAAATTATTTTTAAATAATTACTTTAGGTAATTATTTTAAGCAATTATTTTATATACTTATTTTCAGTAATCATTCTAAAAAATAATTTTTAAGTGATTATTTTAAGAAATCATTTGAGGAAAATATTTTAATTAATTATTTTAAGTAATTGTTGTGGTCCTGTTTAGGGGGTCGCAATATTAAGGTGAAAGAGTCCTGGTGTTCACTGTGAGCAGTTAAACTACGTGTGTACTTTTGGTATTAATTTGTTTACCCACAGAAACAAAAATGTGACACAAAGTCATTTTTGCTGTGGAAGAAAACCAGCTACCCCAGAAGGGAGCACTCTGGCTGTGTGCAAAAATAAAATTGTCTTAGTATAAAAAGGTTCCCCTATATTGACTAAGAACAATTTAACTTGTGTTCAGGATCAGAGCAGACACCACATACCGCCCACCAGACCGACTGAGAAGAGAGCTGTTTGACGGCAGAAATGTCTGACTTACATAATGCCAGATGATCTATACTATCATAGACATAGGGATGTTAACTACCCCAGAACACCCCCTCTCCCTATGAAGATTTATTTCTCCAAAATATTTTTTTTCTTTCTTGGGTTGACCTCCAAGAGATCTGTCAGTTTCCTTTTTCTGCTGGAACAACGTATTTCAGTACTAGTTTGAGGGGGTTCCAGGTCAAATGCGGCATACAGTAGGTCCAACATTTCTTCTTCTGGCAGAGTTTTACTTAACTCGTTCGAAGTGCGTTTGCGTATCTGGTTCAAGTGTTTCTTCTGTGTGTAATGTGGTCTTCCATCATGCAGACAATACGATCCTGTTCTTGATTGTTCTCTCATTCCAGAAAGTATTATTATCTTTATGCAACTGAAAGAATATTTTTTCTCTCGGCACATAATTCTTCTTGAGAACAGTTGTTTTTGTGAGTTTTACCTGTTTTAACAATAGTTTGTCAAAAACTGGCAGTATTTTTCTCATGAACATCACTTTCGCTGGAGACATCTGGGATGGTCTATTCTCATTAGGCGTTATGCGGTACATCTGAAGAAATTGTTGCAATGGTTTTTCAGATGAAGTGTTCTTTACCTTCTTCAAAGCCCTCTTCAAGCTGTCCACAAATCTTTTGGTCTGTCCGTTTCACCTAAGGTAATAAGTTGGAATTGTGATGTAGTCCGCTTGGAAGTCCTCCATGAACTCTTTAAAGTATCCAGATATAAACTGAGTGTGGTTATCTGACACTAAACAGTCGACCACTCCGAACCATGCAAATAACTCATCAAGAGTTTTTATAGTGAAGTCTGTAGTTGGACTTTTGCACCTAAAAACTTCAGGCCACTTAGAGAAGCTGTCCACTACTATGAGGTAGTACTGTCCATCATGTGGTCCTGCATAGTCCACATGTTTCTGTGACCATGGGTATTCAGTTTGGGGCCATGGGCTAAATTGAACTGGTGGCACTTTAGCAGCTAGTGCACATCCTCTGCGTGCTTTCACCTTTTTCTTCAATATCCTTGTCCATGTTTTTTCCAGTACATGTATGAACGCATTAAACTTTTCATTCTGGTGGCGCCAGTGTGTCCTGTGTGAAAATCATTTAAGATTTTCTTCTGGAGGGTGGCTGGAACAACTACGCTCTCCTGATATAATAATACCTGGTCACATGTTGAGAAAAACTCTGCTACTTGTTCATCAGCCTGCTGTTTTTCCTTGGTTTCTCTTTTAAAATCTTCGCTTTCGGTTCTTTCCTTACATCATTAAGAGAAATGGGAAGTTCGTTCACAGTGTTGCATAGGATCGAACTATTAATCTCTCTCTGAATCTTCAAGTGGTTCAACATTTCTTGGTAGTAACCGGGATAAGCTGTTTACATGTCCCAACTTCTTTGATGGAAGGAACTCCATATCAAAGTCATAATTTAGTAGGATTGTTCCCCATCTTTGGAACCTATTTGCTATATGTGTAGGCAACCCTTTCTTTGAGTCAAAAATAGAGATCAGTGGCTTGCGATCCATTTGAAGTTTGCAATGTTGTCCATGGAGAAATTTGTGAAATTTTGTTACCGTGAAAATGATGCTTAGATTCTTTCTTTATCTGGGAATAATTCCTTTCTGAAGGCAGCAGGGTTCTCGACACGTATGCTATTGGTTGCATGGAACCGTTGGTCATTTTATGCAGGATACACGCTTCAATTCCATATGTGCTTGCGTCACTTGTGCGATAATGTCTAAATCAAGGTTGTAATGGGTCAAGAATAGTTCCGATGTGAACTCTTCTTTTAGCTTTTCAAACGCCATCTTGCATTCCGTGGTTCCAAACCTTGCCCTCCTAAGTTGTTCATTTATAGGTGCACGCAATGCATGGATATTTACAATGAAGGCTTCATAGAAATTAGTTAAGCCAAAAGAACTTTGCAGTGTGTGTGCGCAATATTGTGTGGCTCAGGCATATTTTTATTGCTATGGACTTTTCTGGATTGGGCCATCTACCATTCTTATCTATTATCTGCCCTAGGTATTTTATTTGGTCGAGGAAAAATTCACATTTGGTGTCTTTATGTGTGAAACCATACCCATCTTTTCAAATACCTGAAAAACGTATTTTCTATGTTGTTCTATAGATTTGCTTTTCATTATAATATCGTCCAGGTATCTGATGGAAAAATCAAGGCCACTCAACATTGTGTCGATTATCTGTTGACGTGACTTTGATCCTGAAATCTAACCTATTGAACTTAAATAGGCCTTTGTGTAATGTAATGCACAAAAGTTTTGAGCTTTCTTCCTCAATGGGAATTGTTAGGTATGCTTCGCTCAGATCTATTTTTGAAAATATTTTCCCTCCTGTTAGTTTCGTAAAAACTTCCTTGGGGCTGAGTAGCGGGTAATGATGATCCTTAAGTGTTCCATTCAACCCGGTCTAGAAGTCTGCGCAGACTCTGATGTCCTTCGATTTTTTCTTTACATACACAGTGGAGGCAGCCCACTCGCTGTAGTCAACTGGGGTAAAAAATTCCGCTTTGATGAATCTGTCCAGTTCTATGTCAATCTTATGTATAGAAGCAAATAGTACGCTATGTTTCTATTTGAAGACTGGGGTGGTATTGTCTTGTAACTTGAGCTTGGTCTCCATTTTTGTACAGAGGCCTAGTTTGTCCCAAAAAACATTGGAGACTCCATCAGGTCTTTATTTAGTTTTTCAGCTTCATCTGTAAGGTCATCCACTTTTTGACAAAAATCGCTAATGGGTGAGTCACAGAGTTGAAATTTTTGGCTCCAGTCTGTCCCAAAAGTTATTAGTATTTTTTAAATACAAACATCTTGAGATTCAGTGCTTTTCCCTTCAACGTTACGTTAGTGGTAACCTCACCTTCAAATCTTATTGTTTCTTTAGTTATTGAACGAGCAACTTTCTTGGTTCTCATCATCTTCGGCTTTCTTATTTTGCACCAAGTATGATGGGTTATGATGGACAAATCTGAACCACTGTCAAGTTAAAGTCTAACGTTTTTGTTCCCAATTTTTACTGTCACATACTTCCGTACATTTTTGTCCTCTGCTTCAGTCCTCGTTGTTTTTACGTAGCTCCTGCAAAATCCTTTTGTTTTGCAATGTATCCGCTGCATCTCTACTGATCACATTTCAGGGACAAGTATGGACAATCCTTCTGCCAGTGGAGTTCTTCACATTCTTGGCATGGGTAACGGGGTAACTCAGGCTTCTTTTGGGATTTTTCCAGAGGGTTATGTTTGGCTTTCGCTTGACTGTTTGGAGAGTAATATTTTTTGTTACTTCGTACCTTTCTAACGTGTAGTACACCTGCCTTTTCTATATTTTTGGAGTCTTGCTTCTCTAAGATGATTCTTTGGCATTCCTCTGTCAATTATTGAAGGGTTATATTTGGTTCCTTTTCCAATTTGTTTAGTGCCTGGCATCTGAGTTCAGCATCCTTGACTGACACTAAGCCTTGAATGAAAATCAGGACCTTAAAGTTGCCAGCCGTCAATGAGGATAGTCCAACGTTGTCACAGTGTCTACTTACAACTGAAGCAAATGTGGTGTAATTTTGGTATTCTATGTGTGTCAATTTTTGTAATAAAAGACGAACCTTCATCTATTTGCTCCATAACTTGCAATCAATCCTGAATACATCACCAAATCTGTGAAAATAGGCTTCAAAAGTCCACTCTTCTTCAGGATGGTAGTGAAATGTTTCTAATGCTGACCAGATCGCGGTTTGAGAAAAAAAACATTCTTGTCTGACTCGTTGCTGTCTTTCTTTGCTATTACTTTAGTTAATAGTTCCAACTTATTCTTTGCCTGTGACTGCATTTCCAGTATTTTTTTCGTGGAATTGCCTTCTTTCTTCTTCTCTTTCTCTTCTTTCCGCTTCTTTTCTCTTCTTGCTTCTCTTTCTCTTTTTTCTTCTCCCCTTTCTCTTCTTTCTTTCTCTTCTTCTCTTTGTTTCTATAATTGCAAAGTCTGAGTCTGCTGTAAACGTATCATCTTAACTAGTTGCCTTGAAAACGCTTCCATTTTAAAAAATAAATAGACTCACAAGTAAATTTGGGTCTAACAAATGATTATCAGAAAACCCGCAACTTTACAAAGATATGCGAAATTAATATTTACAAAGAAAAAAAATCACGAATATGTGGTTTTAACAGAAAAAATATTCAATTTTCCACAGAGAACAAAAGATAATTGAGAATTTATTTTTACTCTTGAGAAAAAAAAAAAAAATGAAAAATTTTGAGTCCAGAAAAATTTGGAATAATAAAACAAATTGAAATCCCTTTTTGTAGCAAAAATTCAGTCAAGTACTCACGTTGTTGTCCTGAATTCTCATAATGGAGTGAATGCAGTATCAATCATTCGTAGAGTTGATATACTTTTTTTCTTTTCTCATTGTTTTACCGAGAAAACGAAAATCATGCAGACTATCAACACAGAAATTTTTAGGTCACTGTAATAAAAATTTTTTTCCAATATATACTGTAAAAAGAGAATGGCTTCTTGCAAAAAAAATTAAAATATTTGCACACGCAAATTCTATAGCAAACTTCACTCTCCCCAATGGTTCACTTCAACTTGTGCAGCTGCCATAGCGCAAAGGCAGCATACATACAACACAGATTTAACCGAGATAAGTCCAGTTCAAACAGACAGAAGTATATAGAAGCCAGAAATAACCGTAAGAAAGAAATAGCGACAGCTAAGAGGGAATTTACTGAAACCACCAAAAACGCATCGAAGCACAGAAATCAGGAACCCGAGACTTCTGGAAAATCTACAACTGTGTAGTAAATAATGGGCAATCAACAATTCCCCCACTATCCAACAATCATGAGGTTGTTTGCTCAGCAACAGAGAAGGCTAACTTGCTTGCCAGACGGTTTGTCTCCAACTCCACACTGGACTCTGCTAACCACCCCCTTCCTGACTTTTCTTTGCAGACAGACGCCACACTAGATGATCTGAAAATCACCCCTGCTCAGGTGCATGCTATCATAAGAAAGCTTGACACTGCAAAAGCATGTGGACCTGATCTCATCCCGGCTGTGCTATTAAAAAAGTGTGCTGCCGAAGTAGCTCCAGTTCTCTCCAAACTTTACAACAAAGGCCTTAATGAATCTTGCTTTCCTGCCTGCTGGAAAACTGCTTCTGTAGTTCCAGTTTTCAAGAATTCAGGCGAAAGAACTGACCCAGTAAATTATTGCCCCATTAGCCTCCTCCCACTTTTCGCCAAAATATTTGAGACCATAATTAACCAAGCTCTAGTCCATCACCTTACAGATGCTAAACTTCTGACTGCCCAACAATATGGATTTAGACAAGCCCGTTCCACAGCAGACATCCTAACTGTAATCTCGGAATGTATATACCCGTCACTGGACAAAGCGGAAGGAGGGTAGAGCAGTAGTTCTAGATATATCTAAGGCTTTTGACAGGGTATGGCATGAGGATCTTCTTAAGAAAATCAGATCATACGGCATCACTGAAAGAATACATAATTAGATCCTTCTTGGATAAGAGAACAATCCAGGTTGTCCTTGACAGTTGTACACCTAAACAATATGATATAAATGCGGGAGTTCCTCAGGGGTCTATCCTTGGACCTCTGCTATTCTTAATATTCATAAATGACCTCCCTGACAAAATTGTCTGTGAGATGGGTATGTATGCTTACGACACCAAGCTCTATAACAGACACGACAAGAAAACAAATGAACACATATCTAAAGAAATGACAGAAACACTAGAGGATGACCTCCGATCTGTAGTGGAATGGGGACAAAAATGGATGGTCACCTTCAATGCTGCCAAGACTAAACTTGTTTCCTTCAATAATTACAAGAAACCTTCCCTACCCCCAATAGCAATGGCCAATGACTCTTTATCTTAAAGTACATCTTTTAAACTCCTTGGCCTAACGTTCACAGGAAATATGAGTTGGAACAATTACATTGAGAACATTGCCAGGGGCGCTGCGCAGAGGTGGGTTCTCTCAACCGTGCTAGAAAGCTACTAATGCCTCAAAGTATCCTATACCTCTATAAGGCAACCATTCGCTCATGTATGGAGTATTGTTGTCATATTTGGGCTGGTGCATCTGCCACTAGTCTCTTGCTCCTAGACAACGTTCAAAAGAGAGTCGCCAATCTGATAGGTCCTGAACTGTCAGCTAAACTTCAGCCTCTGTCCCATCGACGAAATGTTGCATCCCTCTGTCTTTTCTACAAGTACTTTAATGGAGAATGCTCTGATAAACTCCAAGCACTTGTGCCCCCACAACGTAAATACCCCCGACAAATCCTACAAGCAGTTAAATCCCACCCCTTAACAGTAGAGACCCCTAGATGCAAGAGAGCCTTCTACTCCAGTAGTTTCTTCCCCAGAACAGCTAGACTTTGGAATTCCATTCCGGGTTCCTGCTTCCCCGACTGCACTGACATGCAGAAGTTCAAGTGCAACGTGAACCGACATCTTGCTGCCCAACTTCCTACACAGTACCCCTGATGCTTATGTCCCTGATAGTAGCCCCCTACAACAGAGTGGCAATGTACCTTGTTTGGGGTGAAAATGTAATAAAAAAAAAACAAAAAAAAAACAAGTAAAAGTCGGCTAGTTTCTTTTTATTTCTCTTTTTTTTTTGTTGGTACTCATGCACTTATTGATCCATGCTGAAAGAATAACGTTATTATTTAAAAAGCTATTCTTAACATGGGGAGGGGAGGGTGTTTTGTATCTAATCTGTACTTTAACCTTACAATTGAATAAAGAAAACATACCATAAAACTTTAATTAAACTTGGAAATACGATTTAAAAAATAGCATTAGCACTTTTTTTTTTTCGTTTGTGTGTTTAAAACCAAAAGTGTTCACTTTCAACGAATAATCCAAAAATAATTTGAATAAAGAAAAAAATTCTACAGCAATAAAAATGTCTTATTTCAAATGTGAAAACTTTGCATGATTTGCACAAACCAAAAAGTTAGAAATTAATTAGGTCAATTCTTTAGCAATAGACAGTATTGTAGAGTTTTTTTTTCTACTCACGGCTTTTTGAAAAATAAACTTTTCTGAGGTTCGTCGTTGTTCGTCATTGAAATCATTTCACTTAAAATTACAGTGTCGGTGATAGTTGTGATGGGGGAATAAACACAGTAATGATGAATTTTATGGTGAAGCACGGGTTGCCTAATCACTAACCAAGACAATGTATTTATGTATTAATTTGGAAATCCTAATGATCCACCTAAAAATGACTTCATTTTTCTTACAATTATGGTGGTGTTGAGGGAAAGAGAAAATAGTTTGTATATGTTGTAGGGTACTTGTTGAGAGTACATTAAATTGTTTCATGTATTTACATTATCTGAGGTAAAATTATTTAAAATATGTGTTGTACATCACCCGTCCTAGGAAAGGAGAAATTTTTTCATCTATGTGCTTTAAAGTTCCTGTCCTAGGGAAGATACAGTTATTTCGTACATATGTTGTGTAATACCTGTCCTTGTCTCCTTCTCCAACATCAGGGGTCTACGTTCTAACCTTCCAGAGGTTGAATCCCAATTACAGGAGACTTAACCAGACATTTTATTTTTAAGCGAAACTGGCATTGGACAGGCTATTTCCCTAGAAGAGTTCGCAATTAAAGGATACTCTAATTTAACTTCTAAATCTAACCCCCAAGATCGCCATGGGCATGGAATATGTGCCTATATTAAAGATGGCTTTCCATGTGGTAGGGACATCTCCAGAGAAGATTCTAACTTACCCTATATGTGCTTCTGGGTTGCATTAGCTCACACTACTGCATTTATATTTACTCTCTATCGCCCTCACAACAGTGGAGTTACTATCTTTAAAAGCATATCTGAGAAAATTGACTAAGTCCTATCTGCTTATCCTTCAGCTAACATTCACATATGTGGAGACTTCAATGTTCACAATGTGGAATGGTTGACCCACTCAAACAAGACCGATGACGAAGGGAGGTTCTGTCATGATTTCTCCATTGCTTATGACCTCACTCAGATTGTTCACGAACCCACCTGTGTGCCCGACAATGACGGTCAGTATGCGAGTCTACTAGACTTTTTCCTCACAACTTGTCCTGAACTATGTTCAGTTTCTGTTCTGTCTCCTCTTGGATCTTCCAACCACTCTGTTGTATCAATTAAAATAAAAATGAAATGTAATAAGTCCCCAGACGTACCTCTCCATCGTATAGTATATCGATACACTAAGGCTGACTGGAATCTACCTCTGCGTTCCATGTTTAAAAAAGATGTCCTCTATAGTATCAGACCTGACGGAATGGTTAATTGTAAGCGTAGACCGTTTCATACCTTCGAAAAAGTTCCAGCAAAAACCTAACAGCCAACCATGGTTCTCTCCAGAATGTGCTGCTGCCATTGGGCACAGAAATCACTTTTTCCACTGCTTCCAACGTAATAGATGTATGGAAACTAAAGCCGCTTTCAGGACTGCCAGCAACCATTGTAAGAAAGTAATAAAGAACGCAAGAGAGTTGTATGCTCAGTCCATCAAGTCCAAAGTAGCTGAGCAGCGGCTTGGTTCCAACTAGTTTTGGCAAATAGCAAACAGAATCCTGTGCTCTATCCCAACTATCATCAATGGACCTGAGGTAATCTCGTCAGCATCAGACAAAGCCAAACTCTTTGCCAAGAACTTTGCAGCTAATTCTAAACTTTGCGACCAAGGCTGCCAACCTCCAATATTTCCTTCTGTATCAGAAAACACGCTATGTGATATACATATATTTGTACGTGATGTTGCCAAGCTAATCAAAAACCTTGATTCCAGTAAAGCAACCGGCCCTGATGGTATTCCAATTATAGTATTCAAAAGACTTCAACCAGAACTAACACCCATACTTACACAACTGTTTAAACATTGTCCTAAGGAGAATAGCTCCCCATCACCCTGGAAAATCTCATCAGTATGCCCTGTATTTAAGAATTCAGGTGATCGCTCATCCCCCTCTCAGTACAGGCCAATAAGTCTCCTGTGCGTCATGAGTAAGTTGCTGGAACTTGTGTTAAATAGAAAAGTAATCAACCATCTCAACAAAAATAACCTTCTTAGTGACACTCAATATGGTTTCCATTCTGCTAGATCCACAGCAGATGTGCTTACAGTTATATCTCATAGGATTAGCAAATCTCGATGGAGGCAACTTTTCTAGGGCAATTGCTTTTGGCATATCTAAAGCCTTTGATAGGGTATGGCATAAAGGTTTACTTCACAAGATCTCTAGCTATAGTATAGCTGGAAATGTCTTCTCAATTATTAAATCATTTCTTTCTGATAGGTTCATAAGAGTAGTAGTTGAGGGGCAAAAATCAGAAGCTCACAGTCCCTCAGGAGTCCATCCTGGGCCCAACTCTTTTCCTGATCTATATTAATAATCTTCCAAATCACATCCTTACATCATTCGTAGACATTTATGCTGATGACACTACTATCTATGGTAGCACATCTAAGACAGTAAACGACCAAGTTCTCTCTGATTCTCTCTCCTCTGATCTTGAGCACGTGGTACAATGGGGAAAGGAGTGGCTGGTTACTTTTAATGCATCTAAAACCAAGATTCTCTCTTTAAATCAACATTCTGATCCACATCTGGCATCAACTGAAATGAATGGCTCTTGTTTTCAGGAGGCCTCAAGTTTTGACAAGCTTCTGGGCTTGACCGTTACTCCTGATCTTAAATGGAACACGTACATCAAATCTGTTGCCAAGGCCGCGGGAAAAATGGTGGGATCTTTCTATTGATCCAGTAGATATCTCCCTGCTGATGCAATTCTCAATCTATATAAGAGCCAGGTACGCCCAAGGATGGAATACTGTTGCCACATCTGGGCAGGAGCTGCTAGAAGGACTTGTCCTGCCTTGATAGAGTTTAAAATAGACTTCATAGCCTCGTAGGAGATGTCCTTTTCTCTTCCCTGCAATCTCTATCTCACAGAAGAGATGTTGCGAGTTTGTCTCTGATGTATCGTTATTTTCATGGAAAGTGTTTGACTGAGCTTCAGTCTATGGTCCCCCCTTGCCAAACTTTCACAAGAAACACTCGTCTAGCAGAAAACACTATCAATAATTCCCCCCCCCCCACTTTTTATCTGTGCCTAAACCTAAACGTAGATTCCATGAACAAAGCTGCTTTTTTAGAACTGCACGCCTGTGGAATTGTCTTCCGTTTTCCTGCTGGAAGTGGACTACAGTATGGTTCTCTTCAAATCTAATGTAAACAAGTTCTTGATGAGCCGTTCCATATAAGTTAACAAATTTACCGAATTTCCATTACTAATTATTACTATATTGTCCAATTTCTACTGTACACTCTTTAACCCTTATCCTCGAGTGGCCTCTTGGCCTTGATAATGTGGTGATCCCTGTGTAAAAAAAAAAACAAAAAAAAAAACAGACATAAAAAATTCCTCAATCCTAAGAATGACAGGTATGTTCAAAATCAATTTCATTTTTCTCATTATTTTATATGGTCCCGAACAATGCTGGGTAGCCCTGCTAGTCTATTATATAAAGGAAATTGTGTGTTTGTTTGTTTGCATGTCTGCTAAAAACTTTCGACATATGCCTCAATCAATGACAAAATTGGTATCATTAAAAAGATTAAACTCTCAGATAAAAAATATCGAAAAATTGGCCAAAAAGATTAATTCTGGCTGGGTGAGCTGGGTGTTTTTTTGTTTTTTGTAAATGGGAGTATCAATTTTCTGGCAATTCCAATGTAATTTCTACGTAATTTTAAACAAATTCAACGTATTTCATCTACATTTGAAAAAATGCTGACTCATCTCACGGGAAATGACGTCAGCTCTATATGGCGTTAATTTTTACTTCTTGCAGAAACTGGTTCGCATGCTTCTTCACTATAACATTAAAAGAAATACTGATTTTTCAAGTAAAAAATGGCACCTACATGATTGTCGCGTGTCAAATAGTGCAATATCCAAGAATCACGAGAAATGATAAGGTAGGAAAAAAATTATGAATCGAATTATGTATCGAAAAAAGTTCACAAAACAGTTGCTATGTTTTAATAAAAAGGAAACAAAGTATTTTAATATGAATTAAAAACTGCCGAATCATTATACCGGAAATGATGTAATTTTAAACGAATTCAAGGTATTTTATGTACCTTTGAAAGAATGCTGCTTCATGCTACTGAATGTATTTTATTATAATATATTTTAGTATTAATTGAAAACTGCAGTCATTTTTCCGAAAATGACATTTCTCTTAAACTTGACTGGCCATTTTCTTTAGTATTATTACAAATATGATATACTCTGCTTATGGAGGGGGCAAAGATGAGATCAGTTGAATGCTGAAGAACAGATACTACACTTTGATCTTATTTATCTATTTTATTGCTGTCAAAAATGAAATTATAATGAAAATTACAAAAACAAAAATATCAAAAACAAAATTAGGCACAAGGCCCTATAAGAAATTGGGGAGGGGAGGGTTCAGGGTCTTTGTGACTAATGACAATTAATAAAAATGGACTTTGAAGTCTCACTCTTGACTGGCAACATTTACCACAATACCTCATTCACTCTGTGGATTCTAATCTAACTAATTTATCCCCAGCGTTCAGAATAAAAGAAAATATATTTACAATTGGTAAAAACTTATCTGTATGTCTGTGTATGCATTTTTTTTTTTTTTTTTTTTTTTTAAATAAAACAAATATAGTGTGTATATGTGCATTTGTGTGATGGTAAAAGTTACATTTCATTGGTAAAATAAAAAGTTCTTGAATCAGTTTGTAAGATAGTTCGTGGAGTGGGGAAAAACTAATGCAAAAAGTTCTTTTCAAAATAAGATATAAAGCCTATTTGGTTGTTAGTATTGCCCCCTGTGCTACTCTGTTTGACTAGACCTCACCACTGTTTTCCAGGGGGGGGGCCGAAAACAAGCAGGGAGATCCCTATTGGGGTTGGGGAGAAGCCTTAATGGGAGTAGGGGAAAATTAAAGCAACGGGAAGAAGGGGTTGGGAGGTGACCTCTGAGTAAGGGAGTGACCGGGGGTGTTCAAAAAACAACCGGTGTGGTAGGGGGGAGGGCAGACTCAGAGGTTCTCTAGCACCCGAAAAAATAAAACAGGGGACAGGATCTCATTTGTACCACCAGTCAAGAGTCTTCTTAAATTAATCAATCTAAAACCTAGGCGGGATGGGTTCCGAAGGACCCAGCACCGCCCGTGCCATGCTCAAGGAGGGAACACGTATTCAAACTTGGCTCCTCGACGGATGCACAAACTAGTGTTGTGTACCCACCTCTTATTAAACTCCGCTCGAGGCAACCTCCTCCAATCGCATCTGATTTTTACTTTAAGAAAATGTTTAAAGTAAACAATCAGATCCCGATCTGAAACAGATGTCCCTTCGCGGACCAACTTGAGGTGCGTGATCCAAATCACCATGCGCGCTACTGCTAGGATCGCCAGGAAAACCATACTTTCCTCCCTGGGGAACGGTGGCTCCATGTTGTAAACAAAACAACCAATGTCGAGATCGAGCGGCTGCTCACCATCGATGCGAGCCGTTACCTCCCCGACGTACTCCAGTAGGGCCTGGATCCGGCTGCAGCGGAAAAAAGCATACTCGACTGTTTCGAGCCTGCTTTTGCCACAGCACAGACACAAGGCCCTTGTTTCTTCATTATACAGGCAGAATTCGTCGGAGAGGGGCAGTGCCCTTCGGACCAGTCGCCAGGTGAGTGAAAATTCCGAGTCCCTTCCCGGCGCCCAATTCCAGTTAGAGTGGATAACCTCCATCGACCAACCTAATCGCCTACTTAGGGGATCCTTCGCGGTGCCCACCACTAGTTCCCGATAAAGCTTCTTCCTAGGCTGATCAAGGACACTAGTCCCCGGCAAAGCTCTAAGAGCGGTCCGGCATTCGGAGAAAAACTTGGAATCCCCCCTCGGTCTACGACGACCTTCTACCGAGGGGTCGGGTTTGAGATTGGGAAACGAGTTCTCAACCACAGGGACCCAAGGAGCGTTCTCCTCTAGCGAATGACCCAGGAAAGTCAATCTCTCTGCGTTTCTGTGACACAGGAGACTGGGCTGACCCAGACCTCCCTCACTCGGACTCTGGACACAGACCTCTCTGCAGACATAGTGCTTATCCTCGTCCCACAGAAGTGAGTCGAGGCGCTTTTGTAAGCGGGTTAGGTGTTCTGCAGGGAGAGGAAGTACAGACAATCGGTAAAGGATGAGCGGAAAGACGTATGTAGCACACGCCTCCGCCCGACCCTTCAAGGACAATTTCCTTCTAATCCAAGTCTTCACCGACGATTTGACCTTGATCTGTACTTCCGATCAATTCTTCTCCAGCTGAAGTCCCGGTCCAAACCAGACACCGAGAATACGGACCGGTCCATCGGTCCAGCTGAAGATACCTGGAAGCGAGTTTACCCCGGTCCAGGCCCCCAACCGCAGGCCGACAGACTTGCTGCGGTTGAAGATGGCCCCTGTGACTTTTTCGTACCGAGCGAGCGCCTCGACTACCGCTTGAACGTCCGTGGGGCAAGACACGAACACGGTGACGTCATCGGCGAACGCGGAAACCTTGGCTCGTGTGCCTCCAGGTAAAGCAATTCCGCGCAGGACTGGTGTAGCCGCCTCGTCCCTTAACTTGCGAAGGAGGGGTTCCAACGCCAGGACATACAAAAGAGGCGACAGCGGACAACCCTGACGCACCGACCGGGAGACGGCGAATGACTCCGACAGCTTACCGTTGATCTGCACCGCTACCATCGGCCTGTCATACAGAACAAAGATCCACTTGCGGAAGTCCGGATTAAATCCGGCGGCCTCTAGCACAGATCCCAGGAACTGATGGTCGACCCTATTGAACGCCTTGGACTGATCTAAACTGATCAGCGCGGCTTCGGTGTCGTCTTCTATTCCCTCTATGATCGAGCGAATCAAATGAAGATTGTCCTGAATTGATCTCCCCTTCACAGCATAGCTCTGGTCTGGTTCGATCAAGTCCTTAGCTAAAAGACCAAGTAACTGTATTATATACCGTTCATTCCTCCTTCTATTTAAAATAAAATGCATAAACAATCTTTATAATGTACGACACTGGCACTACATGTCATATTCCAAAAATCACATAGAAAAACTGCTGATTCAAAAAATCAGGTAAATGGATGAACTAACACTAAGGGTTTATTGTCACATCCCCAAAATCACATAAATAGATTAAGTAATGCTGAGATCTTATTTTTGTCCGTAATGTCCTTATGGCAATAATTGTAAAAAACTCTTCTTAAGGGAGGGAGGCATGTAATCACTGGAAACTTGTGACATATACTACACTTTGATTTTAGCCAAAAGACCAAGTAACCATATTAAATAGCGTAGCTTCCTCTCAAACATTATCTTCTTCTATGAAAAAAAATGCATAAACAATCTTTATGATGTTTGATACTGACAATAGATACCATATTCCAAAAATCACATGGAAAAACCGCTGATTCAAAAAATCAGGTCAATAGATAAATTAAGGTGACTGCATATTTTCACAATCCTACCAAGCGTTATCTCCTCCCTAAACATGAGTTTATATGTATTGGATTCACTCCTAAACTAATTAACCAATCATCATGAAGTTTAAGTATGTATCTATGTTTATATATTTGTATATACTGGATTCACTCCTAAACTAATTAACCAATCATTATGAATTTTAAGTATCTATATGATTATATACTTCTAGGTCTTAAACTAATTAACCGACGGTATGAATTTTTAGTATGTGTATATGATTATATATTTATGTATTGGATTCACTCCTAAACTAATTAACCGATCATTATGAATTTTAAGCATTGTATATATTTGTATATTTGTAAAGATGTCATATTCTAAAAATCACATACAATGATCACTTACTTTTTTTAAAATGTATTTATGTATACAAGAAATTCTACCCAAGAAATAAGGTACTTCATATGTAAAAATGAAGAAAATCTTACCTGTGATATACATAAAAATTATTAAAGCGAAAATAACGTTATATATTCGAGTAGTATAACTTTTAAATGAGAAATGTGCTTCTTTACTATAGATAAAAAAAACTAATAAATTCTTACCCTCACGTACAGAAAATTTAGCACAACAGAAAATTAAATAAAAGTATCGACTTCTTTCATTTTTAAATTAAAAATAAGATACTTGTACAATATAGAACCCATATGAAAAACAAATAAAATCTTACCTGTGACGTATATAAAAGTAATTCAAACCGAAAATCATGTACTCCATTCGATTTATATAAGAAATAAGATACTTCTTCACAAGAAAACTCTGATGTAAAAACAAACTCTTACCTGTGACATACGAAAAAGCACAACAGAAATTTATGTAAAATCATCGAGTAGTTTCATTTTTAATTAGAAATAAGGTACTTGTACAGTATTCTATCCAAGAAATAAGATACTTGTACAGTATTCTATCCAAGAAATAAGATACTTGTACAGTATTCTATCCAAGAAATAAGATACTTGTACAGTATTCTATCCAAGAAATAAGATACTTGTACAGTATTCTATCCAAGAAATAAGATACTTGTACAGTATTCTATCCAAGAAATAAGATACTTGTACATTATTCTATCCAAGAAATAAGATACTTGTACAGTATTCTATCCAAGAAATAAGATACTTGTACAGTATTCTATCCAAGAAATAAGATACTTGTACAGTATTCTATCCAAGAAATAAGATACTTGTACAGTATTCTATCCAAGAAATAAGATACTTGTACAGTATTCTATCCAAGAAATAAGATACTTGTACAGTATTCTATCCAAGAAATAAGATACTTGTACAGTATTCTATCCAAGAAATAAGGTACTTGTACAGTATTCTATCCAAGAAATAAGATACTTGTACAGTATTCTATCCAAGAAATAAGATACTTGTACAGTATTCTATCCAAGAAATAAGGTACTTGTACAGTATTCTATCCAAGAAATAAGATACTTGTACAGTATTCTATCCAAGAAATAAGATACTTGTACAGTATTCTATCCAAGAAATAAGATACTTGTACAGTATTCTATCCAAGAAATAAGATACTTGTACAGTATTCTATCCAAGAAATAAGATACTTGTACAGTATTCTATCCAAGAAATAAGATACTTGTACAGTATTCTATCCAAGAAATAAGATACTTGTACAGTATTCTATCCAAGAAATAAGGTACTTGTACAGTATTCTATCCAAGAAATAAGGTACTTGTACAGTATTCTATCCAAGAAATAAGATACTTGTACAGTATTCTATCCAAGAAAAAAGATACTTGTACAGTATTCTATCCAAGAAATAAGGTACTTGTACAGTATTCTATCCAAGAAATAAGATACTTGTACAGTATTCTATCCAAGAAATAAGGTACTTGTACAGTATTCTATCCAAGAAATAAGGTACTTGTACAGTATTCTATCCAAGAAATAAGATACTTGTACAGTATTCTATCCAAGAAATAAGATACTTGTACAGTATTCTATCCAAGAAATAAGATACTTGTACAGTATTCTATCCAAGAAATAAGGTACTTGTACAGTATTCTATCCAAGAAATAAGGTACTTGTACAGTATTCTATCCAAGAAATAAGATACTTGTACAGTATTCTATCCAAGAAATAAGGTACTTGTACAGTATTCTATCCAAGAAATAAGATACTTGTACAGTATTCTATCCAAGAAATAAGATACTTGTACAGTATTCTATCCAAGAAATAAGATACTTGTACAGTATTCTATCCAAGAAATAAGGTACTTGTACAGTATTCTATCCAAGAAATAAGATACTTGTACAGTATTCTATCCAAGAAATAAGGTACTTGTACAGTATTCTATCCAAGAAATAAGGTACTTGTACAGTATTCTATCCAAGAAATAAGATACTTGTACAGTATTCTATCCAAGAAATAAGATACTTGTACAGTATTCTATCCAAGAAATAAGGTACTTGTACAGTATTCTATCCAAGAAATAAGGTACTAGTACAGTATTCTATCCAAGAAATAAGATACTTGTACAGTATTCTATCCAAGAAATAAGATACTTGTACAGTATTCTATCCAAGAAATAAGGTACTTGTACAGTATTCTATCCAAGAAATAAGGTACTTGTACAGTATTCTATCCAAGAAATAAGATACTTGTACAGTATTCTATCCAAGAAATAAGATACTTGTACAGTATTCTATCCAAGAAATAAGGTACTTGTACAGTATTCTATCTAAGAAATAAGATACCTGTACAGTATTCTATCCAAGAAATAAAGTACTTGTACAGTATTCTATCCAAGAAATAAGATACTTGTACAGTATTCTATCCAAGAAATAAGATACTTGTACAGTATTCTATCCAAGAAATAAGATACTTGTACAGTATTCTATCCAAGAAATAAGGTACTTGTACAGTATTCTATCCAAGAAATAAGGTACTTGTACAGTATTCTATCCAAGAAATAAGGTACTTGTACAGTATTCTATCCAAGAAATAAGGTACTTGTACAGTATTCTATCTAAGAAATAAGATACTTGTACAGTATTCTATCCAAGAAATAAGGTACTTGTACAGTATTCTATCCAAGAAATAAGACACTTGTACAGTATTCTATCCAAGAAATAAGGTACTTGTACAGTATTCTATCCAAGAAATAAGGTACTTGTACAGTATTCTATCCAAGAAATAAGGTACTTGTACAGTATTCTATCCAAGAAATAAGATACTTGTACAGTATTCTATCCAAGAAATAAGATACTTGTACAGTATTCTATCCAAGAAATAAGGTACTTGTACAGTATTCTATCCAAGAAATAAGATACTTGTACAGTATTCTATCCAAGAAATAAGGTACTTGTACAGTATTCTATCCAAGAAATAAGATACTTGTACAGTATTCTATCCAAGAAATAAGGTACTTGTACAGTATTCTATCCAAGAAATAAGGTACTTGTACAGTATTCTATCCAAGAAATACGGTACTTGTACAGTATTCTATCCAAGAAATACGGTACTTGTACAGTATTCTATCCAAGAAATAAAATACTTGTACAGTATTCTATCCAAGAAATAAGGTACTTGTACAGTATTTTATCCAAGAAATAAGATACTTGTACAGTATTCTATCTAAGAAATAAGGTACTTTTACAGTATTCCATCCAAGAAATAAGGTACTTGTACAGTATTCTATCCAAGAAATAAGGTACTTGTACAGTATTCTATCTAAGAAATAAGGTACTCGTACAGTATTCTATCTAAGAAATAAGGTACTTGTACAGTATTCTATCCAAGAAATAAGATACTTGTACAGTATTCTATCCAAGAAATAAGGTACTTGTACAGTATTCTATCCAAGAAATAAAGTACTTGTACAGTATTCAATCCAAGAAATAAGGTACTTGTACAGTATTCTATCCAAGAAATAAAGTACTTGTACAGTATTCTATCCAAGAAATAAGGTACTTGTACAGTATTCTATCCAAGAAATAAAGTACTTGTACAGTATTCTATCCAAGAAATAAGATACTTGTACAGTATTCTATCCAAGAAATAAAGTACTTGTACAGTATTCTATCCAAGAAATAAGGTACTTGTACAGTATTCTATCCAAGAAATAAAGTACTTGTACAGTATTCTATCCAAGAAATAAGGTACTTGTACAGTATTCTATCCAAGAAATAAAGTACTTGTACAGTATTCTATCCAAGAAACAAGGTACTTGTACAGTATTCTATCCAAGAAATAAAGTAATTGTACAGTATTCTATCCAAGAAATAAGGTACTTGTACAGTATTCTATCCAAGAAATAAAGTACTTGTACAGTATTCTATCCAAGAAATAAGGTACTTGTACAGTATTCTATCCAAGAAATAAAGTACTTGTACAGTATTCTATCCAAGAAATAAGGTACTTGTACAGTATTCTATCCAAGAAATAAAGTACTTGTACAGTATTCTATCCAAGAAATAAGGTACTTGTACAGTATTCTATCCAAGAAATAAGATACTTGTACAGTATTCTATCCAAGAAATAAGGTACTTGTACAGTATTCTATCCAAGAAATAAAGTACTTGTACAGTATTCTATCCAAGAAATAAGGTACTTGTACAGTATTCTATCCAAGAAATAAAGTACTTGTACAGTATTCTATCCAAGAAATAAGGTACTTGTACAGTATTCTATCCAAGAAATAAAGTACTTGTACAGTATTCTATCCAAGAAATAAGGTACTTGTACAGTATTCTATCCAAGAAATAAAGTACTTGTACAGTATTCTATCCAAGAAATAAGGTACTTGTACAGTATTCTATCCAAGAAATAAAGTACTTGTACAGTATTCTATCCAAGAAATAAGGTACTTGTACAGTATTCTATCCAAGAAATAAAGTACTTGTACAGTATTCTATCCAAGAAATAAGGTACTTGTACAGTATTCTATCCAAGAAATAAAGTACTTGTACAGTATAGAAAAAACAAAAATAATGCTGTATGTGACGTACTAAAACTTTATTTATTCTAAAAATTCCGTTCAAGTAGTTTTTGATGATATCTGTCATATTCGATACATCACATAAATTGATCAAACCTTCTGTATTTAGGCGGCGGTGGGGGAAGTAGTGTCTATTTATTTGTCACAAATCAATCTCCCAAGCATTATTAATTACTTTATTTCGTACTAGCGGGGGTACCCGGCGTTGCCCGAGTGTTTGTTTCCGGGACGGGGGGGGGGAGTTTTAAAAAATGTTATGGTAGGTAAGTAGGAAGGATCAAACCCGGAGTCATGAGTAAAAGTAGGAAAATAAAGTGTGAAAAAAAACAAAAACAAAAAAAATCTGCAACGTTAACAGTTCGGTCACTAAGAAAAGTCCATTCCAGTTGTTTAGGAAAAAAAACAAAAAAAAAGAAAACGACTACGGTAGGTCAGCACGAACGTGAAAATATAATGTGAATTGTCCAGCACGCTAACCACTATGCCACAGAGCACTGCAGCTTAGTTTAGTGATTTTAAATAACTTCACATGAAAGAACTACGAAGCCAAACCGGTGTTCTCTTCTCAACTGTTCCTTGTGAACGATCCCCAAACGGTGTTAAGTGGTGGCAGGGGGAGGAGGAATTTATTAGAGAGAAAATATTTTACCACTTCCATTGATCTTAACCGATTTTGGCCGTGACTTCTCAGCAGAAAAAGTATAGAAATCTAAGATTATCGAGGAATTTGAGAAATAATAAGCCTATAACACACCTCAGATATTGTTCTGCTGTTTGTGCATATTATATTTGCATGAAATATCTTGATTTTTAATCCTATTAAGGTCAAAATCATACAGGAAAAAATGAGTTCATTTTATTTATATAGAGATATAGTTTAAAGAGCGGGGTAAATGAAGTCAGTGCCTAGAAATGGCTGAAGCAGTCTACAGTCTAAAAATTACTTTTTACATATATATTTTTAAGAGGGTGGTATATGGAATCAGTCTTGGAAATGGCAGTTTATAATCTGAAAATTACTTTATTTCAAAATATATTTTTAAGAATGGGAGGGGGGAACATTAGTCTATGGCTGAAGCAGTTTACGATCTGAAAATTACTTTATTTCAGAATATATTTTTAAGAATGGGAGGGGGGAACATTAGTCTATGGCTGAAGCAGTCTACAGTCTAAAAATTACTTTTTACATATATATTTTTAAGAGGGTGGTATATGGAATCAGTCTTGGAAATGGCAGTTTATAATCTGAAAATTACTTTATTTCAAAATATATTTTTAAGAATGGGAGGGGGGAACATTAGTCTATGGCTGAAGCAGTTTACGATCTGAAAATTACTTTATTTCAAAATATATTTTTAAGAATGGGAGGGGGGAACATTAGTCTATGGCTGAAGCAGTTTACGATCTGAAAATTACTTTATTTCAAAATATATTTTTAAGAATGGGAGGGGGGAACATTAGTCTATGGCTGAAGCAGTTTACGATCTGAAAATTACTTTATTTCAAAATATATTTTTAAGAATGGGAGGGGGGAACATTAGTCTATGGCTGAAGCAGTTTACGATCTGAAAATTACTTTATTTCAAAATATATTTTTAAGAATGGGAGGGGGGAACATTAGTCTATGGCTGAAGCAGTTTACGATCTGAAAATTACTTTATTTCAAAATATATTTTTAAGAATGGGAGGGGGGAACATTAGTCTATGGCTGAAGCAGTTTACGATCTGAAAATTACTTTATTTCAAAATATATTTTTAAGAATGGGAGGGGGGAACATTAGTCTATGGCTGAAGCAGTTTACGATCTGAAAATTACTTTATTTCAAAATATATTTTTAAGAATGGGAGGGGGGAACATTAGTCTATGGCTGAAGCAGTTTACGATCTGAAAATTACTTTATTTCAGAATATATTTTTAAGAATGGGAGGGGGGAACATTAGTCTATGGCTGAAGCAGTCTACAGTCTAAAAATTACTTTTTACATATATATTTTTAAGAGGGTGGTATATGGAATCAGTCTTGGAAATGGCAGTTTATAATCTGAAAATTACTTTATTTCAAAATATATTTTTAAGAATGGGAGGGGGGAACATTAGTCTATGGCTGAAGCAGTTTACGATCTGAAAATTACTTTATTTCAAAATATATTTTTAAGAATGGGAGGGGGGAACATTAGTCTATGGCTGAAGCAGTTTACGATCTGAAAATTACTTTATTTCAAAATATATTTTTAAGAATGGGAGGGGGGAACATTAGTCTATGGCTGAAGCAGTTTACGATCTGAAAATTACTTTATTTCAAAATATATTTTTAAGAATGGGAGGGGGGAACATTAGTCTATGGCTGAAGCAGTTTACGATCTGAAAATTACTTTATTTCAAAATATATTTTTAAGAATGGGAGGGGGGAACATTAGTCTATGGCTGAAGCAGTTTACGATCTGAAAATTACTTTATTTCAAAATATATTTTTAAGAATGGGAGGGGGGAACATTAGTCTATGGCTGAAGCAGTTTACGATCTGAAAATTACTTTATTTCAAAATATATTTTTAAGAATGGGAGGGGGGAACATTAGTCTATGGCTGAAGCAGTTTACGATCTGAAAATTACTTTATTTCAGAATATATTTTTAAGAATGGGAGGGGGGAACATTAGTCTATGGCTGAAGCAGTCTACAGTCTAAAAATTACTTTTTACATATATATTTTTAAGAGGGTGGTATATGGAATCAGTCTTGGAAATGGCAGTTTATAATCTGAAAATTACTTTATTTCAAAATATATTTTTAAGAATGGGAGGGGGGAACATTAGTCTATGGCTGAAGCAGTTTACGATCTGAAAATTACTTTATTTCAAAATATATTTTTAAGAATGGGAGGGGGGAACATTAGTCTATGGCTGAAGCAGTTTACGATCTGAAAATTACTTTATTTCAAAATATATTTTTAAGAATGGGAGGGGGGAACATTAGTCTATGGCTGAAGCAGTTTACGATCTGAAAATTACTTTATTTCAGAATATATTTTTAAGAATGGGAGGGGGGAACATTAGTCTATGGCTGAAGCAGTCTACAGTCTAAAAATTACTTTTTACATATATATTTTTAAGAGGGTGGTATATGGAATCAGTCTTGGAAATGGCAGTTTATAATCTGAAAATTACTTTATTTCAAAATATATTTTTAAGAATGGGAGGGGGGAACATTAGTCTATGGCTGAAGCAGTTTACGATCTGAAAATTACTTTATTTCAAAATATATTTTTAAGAATGGGAGGGGGGAACATTAGTCTATGGCTGAAGCAGTTTACGATCTGAAAATTACTTTATTTCAAAATATATTTTTAAGAATGGGAGGGGGGAACATTAGTCTATGGCTGAAGCAGTTTACGATCTGAAAATTACTTTATTTCAAAATATATTTTTAAGAATGGGAGGGGGGAACATTAGTCTATGGCTGAAGCAGTTTACGATCTGAAAATTACTTTATTTCAAAATATATTTTTAAGAATGGGAGGGGGGAACATTAGTCTATGGCTGAAGCAGTTTACGATCTGAAAATTACTTTATTTCAAAATATATTTTTAAGAATGGGAGGGGGGAACATTAGTCTATGGCTGAAGCAGTTTACGATCTGAAAATTACTTTATTTCAAAATATATTTTTAAGAATGGGAGGGGGGAACATTAGTCTATGGCTGAAGCAGTTTACGATCTGAAAATTACTTTATTTCAAAATATATTTTTAAGAATGGGAGGGGGGAACATTAGTCTATGGCTGAAGCAGTTTACGATCTGAAAATTACTTTATTTCAAAATATATTTTTAAGAATGGGAGGGGGGAACATTAGTCTATGGCTGAAGCAGTTTACGATCTGAAAATTACTTTATTTCAAAATATATTTTTAAGAATGGGAGGGGGGAACATTAGACTATGGCTGAAGCAGTTTACGATCTGATAATTACTTTATTTCAAAATATATTTTTAAGAATGGGAGGGGGGAACATTAGTCTATGGCTGAAGCAGTTTACGATCTGAAAATTACTTTATTTCAAAATATATTTTTAAGAATGGGAGGGGGGAACATTAGTCTATGGCTGAAGCAGTTTACGATCTGAAAATTACTTTATTTCAAAATATATTTTTAAGAATGGGAGGGGGGAACATTAGTCTATGGCTGAAGCAGTTTACGATCTGAAAATTACTTTATTTCAAAATATATTTTTAAGAATGGGAGGGGGGAACATTAGTCTATGGCTGAAGCAGTTTACGATCTGATAATTACTTTATTTCAAAATATATTTTTAAGAATGGGAGGGGGGAACATTAGTCTATGGCTGAAGCAGTTTACGATCTGAAAATTACTTTATTTCAAAATATATTTTTAAGAATGGGAGGGGGGAACATTAGTCTATGGCTGAAGCAGTTTACGATCTGAAAATTACTTTATTTCAAAATATATTTTTAAGAATGGGAGGGGGGAACATTAGTCTATGGCTGAAGCAGTTTACGATCTGAAAATTACTTTATTTCAGAATATATTTTTAAGAATGGGAGGGGGGAACATTAGTCTATGGCTGAAGCAGTCTACAGTCTAAAAATTACTTTTTACATATATATTTTTAAGAGGGTGGTATATGGAATCAGTCTTGGAAATGGCAGTTTATAATCTGAAAATTACTTTATTTCAAAATATATTTTTAAGAATGGGAGGGGGGAACATTAGTCTATGGCTGAAGCAGTTTACGATCTGAAAATTACTTTATTTCAAAATATATTTTTAAGAATGGGAGGGGGGAACATTAGTCTATGGCTGAAGCAGTTTACGATCTGAAAATTACTTTATTTCAAAATATATTTTTAAGAATGGGAGGGGGGAACATTAGTCTATGGCTGAAGCAGTTTACGATCTGAAAATTACTTTATTTCAAAATATATTTTTAAGAATGGGAGGGGGGAACATTAGTCTATGGCTGAAGCAGTTTACGATCTGAAAATTACTTTATTTCAAAATATATTTTTAAGAATGGGAGGGGGGAACATTAGTCTATGGCTGAAGCAGTTTACGATCTGAAAATTACTTTATTTCAAAATATATTTTTAAGAATGGGAGGGGGGAACATTAGTCTATGGCTGAAGCAGTTTACGATCTGAAAATTACTTTATTTCAAAATATATTTTTAAGAATGGGAGGGGGGAACATTAGTCTATGGCTGAAGCAGTTTACGATCTGAAAATTACTTTATTTCAAAATATATTTTTAAGAATGGGAGGGGGGAACATTAGTCTATGGCTGAAGCAGTTTACGATCTGAAAATTACTTTATTTCAAAATATATTTTTAAGAATGGGAGGGGGGAACATTAGTCTATGGCTGAAGCAGTTTACGATCTGAAAATTACTTTATTTCAAAATATATTTTTAAGAATGGGAGGGGGGAACATTAGACTATGGCTGAAGCAGTTTACGATCTGATAATTACTTTATTTCAAAATATATTTTTAAGAATGGGAGGGGGGAACATTAGTCTATGGCTGAAGCAGTTTACGATCTGAAAATTACTTTATTTCAAAATATATTTTTAAGAATGGGAGGGGGGAACATTAGTCTATGGCTGAAGCAGTTTACGATCTGAAAATTACTTTATTTCAAAATATATTTTTAAGAATGGGAGGGGGGAACATTAGTCTATGGCTGAAGCAGTTTACGATCTGAAAATTACTTTATTTCAAAATATATTTTTAAGAATGGGAGGGGGGAACATTAGTCTATGGCTGAAGCAGTTTACGATCTGATAATTACTTTATTTCAAAATATATTTTTAAGAATGGGAGGGGGGAACATTAGTCTATGGCTGAAGCAGTTTACGATCTGAAAATTACTTTATTTCAAAATATATTTTTAAGAATGGGAGGGGGGAACATTAGTCTATGGCTGAAGCAGTTTACGATCTGAAAATTACTTTATTTCAAAATATATTTTTAAGAATGGGAGGGGGGAACATTAGTCTATGGCTGAAGCAGTTTACGATCTGAAAATTACTTTATTTCAAAATATATTTTTAAGAATGGGAGGGGGGAACATTAGTCTATGGCTGAAGCAGTTTACGATCTGAAAATTACTTTATTTCAAAATATATTTTTAAGAATGGGAGGGGGGAACATTAGTCTATGGCTGAAGCAGTTTACGATCTGAAAATTACTTTATTTCAAAATATATTTTTAAGAATGGGAGGGGGGAACATTAGTCTATGGCTGAAGCAGTTTACGATCTGAAAATTACTTTATTTCAAAATATATTTTTAAGAATGGGAGGGGGGAACATTAGTCTATGGCTGAAGCAGTTTACGATCTGAAAATTACTTTATTTCAAAATATATTTTTAAGAATGGGAGGGGGGAACATTAGTCTATGGCTGAAGCAGTTTACGATCTGAAAATTACTTTATTTCAAAATATATTTTTAAGAATGGTAGGGGGGAACATTAGTCTATGGCTGAAGCAGTTTACGATCTGAAAATTACTTTATTTCAAAATATATTTTTAAGAATGGGAGGGGGGAACATTAGTCTATGGCTGAAGCAGTTTACGATCTGATAATTACTTTATTTCAAAATATATTTTTAAGAATGGGAGGGGGGAACATTAGTCTGTGGCTGAAGCAGTTTACGATCTGAAAATTACTTTATTTAATATAATTTTTTAAGGGAGACGAGGCGAGGGTATATGGAGTCAGTCCTAGAAATAATTTACAGTCTCAAAAATACTTTTTTTC
>NC_136523.1:69939236-70071736 GCF_053919585.1 Euprymna scolopes | reverse complement strand
ATGGAAACATGTTCCAGTGCAACTCTCTCCAACCAAACTGATGATTGACGATCTTAGTGTTATGTTATGGGAGAGGGATTATCAAATAAGATGGTTGCAATAATGAACGGATAAGCCACAGCTGCTTCATCACATTTATAAAACGACATCATATTTATAAAACGACATTACAGAAAAACAAAACAAACAAAACAAACAAACAAACAAAAAAAACTAAGGGCAATAACTCTTCTCTGCTTCCGTGCTGTACAAGGGACATAACCACAACAACATCACTCTTCTTCAACTTTAATTACTTATCAAAATTTTATTTTTATTTATTTTATAATTTATTTATTTATTTTTTTTTGTTAATGGAAGAATATAGAGTCCAGTTGTCTAAGGGTATGGGGAGATTTATAGATTCAGTCTCTATGGGGGTTTATATATCTTCGGGATCTTCTTAGTGTGGTGGTAGATCTACAAGATCCACTAGTGTGTGATTCAGTGGTCAGCTGCTTTATCCGTGAAGGTGATGCCTGGCCCTCAAACCCCTTTCTCTAACTAAGGTCTGGTGATGACCTGTTCCGAAATGTATAGTGTGTATGGTATTGGAACATTGCTGATGTGCAGTTCTCTGTGACACAATTTTATCAGATGAGTGTGGTTGGTCAGATCTACCTTCAAGTATCAAGTTTCTTTTACCTGGTCTGATATTCTTTCCTATTCTATCAGATTTTTTTTCCGTATTTTATTTTTTTATTTTATTAGATGTAATCACTTTCAGACTCAACTATGTATGATCTTGGTGTCGCAGCAGAATGCGGAATGATTCCCAGAGTTTTGTTTTCTCACGTTGGATATTAACTTTTTGCTCCGCATGTAAAGGTTGATGTTTTCTGTTATGTTGCTTGTTATAACAGTTCTTTGATATCTCTTTGTATTACTGTTCTTGTTTTCTCAGCACTAAAATGCTGCTTGGATTCTAGTGGTGTCCATATTTGTCGGCCATTGAGCAATTCTGCTGTTCACAGACATTCACGTGACTCTGTATGCTATCAATCACTAGATAACTGTCTTGTCCAGATTTTTTTTTGCTTTCAGTAATATTCTCTTGCATTTTAAAACCATCATTTCAGCAAATGCGTTAGATATCAGGTAAAGTGGAAGCTATATCTTGTGTAGGAAGCTGTACGATCTGGACTTTAAATTCCTTGCTTGTGAACTGTGGACGATTATCTGAGTATAGAACTTCTGGCACATCTTATTCTTCAAATATTGCCTTTATATTTTTGATGATGATAAGGTGGGGTGGAGGCATCATATGAATGGACTTCGACTACATGAGTCTGCTTCATTATGATTGCTGCCATCTTCATTGACTCCATATATGATTATGTCATCACATATAGAAAGGATGTTTTTTAAGGTCACCAAAATTCTGTTTCATGGCTCTCTGAAATTCATCCTGGGCACATTTTACTCCCGTGGGAAACCTATTGAACATCTACCATATGTATGTCGTCTTGAATTTTCATCCAAGCTTAAGTACCGATATTCAGATTTGATGTCAACAGTTGTGAATCATGTTGCACCATTTAGCTCAGCAATGACGTTCTCAAATGTCAGAGTGATGTAATGTGGTCTGCGTACTGCATTGCTTAAATCACGAGGGTCAAGGCATAGTCTGACCAGACTATTGGTTTTAGTTACAGAAAAAAATGAATTCATCTATGGTGTTGGTTTTGTCACAGGGAATATTATGCCTTGAGCTACTAAGGAATTCAATTTCATTTTTAACTTCTCTTTTAGAGCTATCGGGATTCATCCAGGTGAATGTACAACTCATGGTACTTCTGGATCCATGTGAATGGTATATTCACCAGGTAAACAACTGATAGAATCAAATACATCAAGAAATTCATGAATTTTCTTTCATTTGAATTTTCTTTGCAACTTCATTTTGGCATTGAAGCTGGTTTTGTATTTTGCAAAGATGCTTGGTCATCGTTTGTCCGTATCTGATAAGTGTTTTTATAGCTGTAGCAACTAATATATCAGTATTAGACCTTTGCAAGGCATATTTTCAGGTACACGTGCACTGATCATTGTGGCCCTATCAAGCTGTACTAATTAAGGGATAAAAATATTACCTGATCAGCATGGAGTTTGAACTCAATGTGGCACCGTCCATCATGAAAACAATTGTTGATGCTATTTTAATAAAGGATAAAATCTGCCTACATTGATGATGTGTATGTGATGTGTATGTGGACGAAAGTGTTGTTCCGGCAGCACATGTGAAAGAGCAAAGAACTAGAGAGGCTGCAGAATGGTGCACGAGTACTTGGTTTATAGGTCTGCGGAGAGGATAACAGTGAGTATTGGAAAAGAGGGAACAAAATACCAGACATGTCTTATCTTGTCACATGACAGAATATATTTTCATTATGTGGCAGATTGGTTGGGCACCTTGTTGTAGCGTTCATCAAGTGGAGAGCGTCTGACATTACCACTGGATGAGACAACAAAGTTGACAACATCCCTTTTAACACCATGATTAAGGAGGTTCTCATCAGATTGCACAAAGAAGACCCAGCATGAGGCAAATGATGTGTTGATGGCCAAGATTTTAATGTATGGATTGATGCAAACTCTCTTGCTACCAGCATGTCATTACTATGTGATGGGGCTGTAGTGGAGGATGCTTGTTAGTTATTTCCTAAAAAGGACTCCCAACATATTATCCTCATAAAACTCAAAAAGTTTACTCTTTCGAAGTATTAAATCATTTTTTTTTATCTAAATAAACGAAAACAAAAAGGTCGATGTAAATTTAATTTAAAACATTTTAATTTTAATTTAATACAGATTTTTTGGTGCATCTATAACGTGTACATATAAAATGTTTTTGTCTTCAATTTTAAAAGGCTATATAAAAGAGGGAGATAATTAAAACTTTTAGAGGAATTAAGGGGAGATAACTACAAAATCAAATAAAATTTCCAAGAATACGTTAAAATTAAATAGATTTATTGAAATAAAATTAACATAAAATAATTTAATAATTAAAAAAAAAAAATTAGGCAATGTTTAACTGAATAAAACATGAAAAATGCTTGCGTCCATATTTGGAGAAATCAGATTTGACAAGTTTTATTTGATTTTGTATTTATCTCCACGTTTCATTTCTCGTCAAAATGGAATAACCTCCTCTTTCATGCTACTCTTTTCAATTAAAAACAAAGATATTTCATGTGTACACAATAATGTAGAAACATCTAATTTTCTTGTAATAAGTCACCATTTATCAAGGCTAAAATCACTCGAGAATAAGGGTTAGGGTAACATTGAACTACTCAATTATTTTTCAAAAACAAACAAACAAAAACTGTTGATGGGGCGACAAAATTTTAGGAGTAGGAAGCTGGGAGGAAAAAACAGAATCGTGGAATTCATACTCATTCCACTTGTTAAAAGTTGAAGTGCTTGTGTAAATTACTGATGTTTTAAACCAACGCATTTCAAGTGAAAACATTATTATGTACTTACTTGTCATGTCGAAATTATTATAAATAAAAAAAATTACTAACAATGATCCAAAATTAATCTATAATATTCTAACTGAATGCTATATTTTATTTGTGCATTATAAAAAGTATTTTGACAATAATTATTTTGAAATATAGAATGCTACATTTTATTTGTAAATTTTGAATTTATTTTGAAATATTGTTGCTAAATTTTTAATAATTTCAATTGAATTCAATAAATGCTTCGCTGTTTAATGTTTTCTGTTGTGATACTTTATTGAATTTATTTTGAATTACCAGAAAAAGTTTAGTTAGAAAACAAGCACTAATTTTGTATTGTCTTCCCTTTCCGTTAATATAACTCCTCCAGAAAAAAAAAAGAACTTCCGGCGAGCTAAAGTGTACTTGTGCCAAAACTGTGTGTCGGCCAATGGGAATATAAAAAAAAAAAATCTATTTCATACGTAATACTAGACAAATACAATTTTTCAATAAAATCACACGGAACGTGATCATTACCTTTTTGTATAAGAACCCCCTTCCTCCCGCAAATAGAGCACTTTGGACATTTGCCGTACTCTAACCTGGTAGATGTGAATCAGGCGGCGGCAATAAACCAATTATCTTACGGAAGGAATAGGTATACCTGGAAGGAACCTCCCTCTCCGCACCGAGTTATAGGGCTCCTGTGCATTCTTTTAATCGAAAAATAGCGAGGAAACTATATTTACCTGCCTCTTCCCACTTGAGCGTCGTTATCTAAGATGTCTGATGACAGTGAGCAATTTATCCTCTCTCCACAAGGGAAAACAATGACTTGGTCGTGATCGGACTAGTCGGCATTCCTTAGTAGGGGCGCCTCTAGCAAACAGCAATATTACCCTTACGCCATATGCTAGTTACCTCCTTCGCCCGCCAAAATATATATTTTACCGTTTTTAGTAGTTATATGTGAAAAGTCTGAAAAATTTTGCGATAAAATATTAAATATAATTTAGAATTTAGAGTGAGCGATCAGTTTCTCATATAGATATACCGCAAAATGATCGTCCACTTCCGACTAGCGTATTTAAAGACAAGTAAGTATCTAATCTTTGTTTTTATTTAAGTCTTGATTAATTTCTTTTTTTTTTTGTTATGAGACTTTTTTTTTGTTTTTGTATATGTCAGGTGGGCTTAGGATTAAGGAAAGCATGTCATAATTTTATATTTTTTTTATAAAAAAAATGGAACTTTTTCACTTATGTTGAGTTCCCGTGCTAAAATAACGCTATTATTTAGAAAGCCATTCTAAACATGGCGAGAGGGGGGAACTATCACCTAACAATTTAATAATAAAAAAGATATTGTCAAACTTGAATTTAACTTGAAAATACGATTTAAAAAAATAGCACGGTAACATAAGTGCATAAGCAAACACACACACAGACATGTGTGTGTGTGTTTGTTTATGTCATATGTATAAGTTCAATATAGCTATTAAAAATGTTATATGTCTTCCAAACGCTATCCGGCTAGGAAGTGGGTTATTATTATCACATGATCATTTTACGTTACATTTATATTCGAAACTGATCCCTTGCTCTAAATTCCAAAATAAGAAAAACTGTTCATATTCTATTTTTACCGTCAAGTTTTTCAGACCGCTTACATGTAATCACTTATAAAAGCATTGCTATGTTTAGGTGAATTAGCATACGGTATACACATTCATCAATCGAGCTCCCTTTGCTGCCAGGTTTAGATATGGCTCTGTTCGGCCCTAGAAGTTCGTGCTTTCCAAGCTTACATTCTCTCTGAGGAAGGGTTAATCTTTTGCTCATCGTCCGAGGCGAAGCGAAGAAGCAAGCGGCGCTAACTGGAAATATGACGGGGCTGGGCTGCTCAGATCTTTGTTGTAGTCCAGAGACTAAGCATACTCTGGACTCCAGAGTATGCTTACCCTAGTGCACTGATTTCTCAAAACCACACCCAACCTTCTTACCTCCTGATAAAAAGATAAATAATAATAATCTCCGTCTAGCAGGATAATGTAATGCCTTGGATAGACCCCAAACTCCCAGGGTCTGGGCGCGAAGGCTCCTCCTGATACATAACCAAAAAAAAAAAAAAAAAAAAAAAAAAAAAAAATGAAAAGTTGTCATCAACGAATCAGTTTGATTATTAGTAGTAATTTCGAATTACCTACCTTCGACTTTTTAATATAGATGGGATACGTAATGCATTAAAAGTTGAACTTTCTCAATTACAAGTTAACGGTTTTCGTCTCTATAGATTATCGATGATTTATAATTCGATTGATTGACAATTGCTTCTTGTCCGATGATATCTTCTTAGAAAATAATAGTTTCATTTCTTCAACCAGTTGTTATACTTCCGCAATAAACGAACAGAAAGAAAGAAGGGAGGAAGGGGTATTTCCATACACGCAACAGGTTTACACTGGTTTTTGTTATAGAAGCACACAATAAAATTGCTTGTTACTTTTATAATTTTATATTCCATATCTATACTCATATTGGCACTGCCGGTTTAGCGCTATAAGGTCGGGTGGGACTTTTTCTTCTTAGGAATAAAAAACAAGTTATGCATTTTTATTTTTTTTCCCGATAAAAAGTTTGCTGGTTAGATAAAGCTAGAAACAGACAATGAAAGTAAAAAATAATTTGTCGTTAATAATAAAAAAAAAAAAATTATCCCCATGATAAAAAATGACTCGCTGAAGATGCGAAAAAAAAAACAAACAAAAAAAAAACAAGAAAACAAAACAAAAACAATTAAACGCAGTTCTCAGTAGAAAGGGATATAATCCTACGCCATGTGTGTGTGTGTGTGTATATATATATATATATATATATATATATATATATACATATATATACATATATATATACATATATATATATATATACATATACATATATATATATATACATATATATATATATATACATATACATATATATATATACATATATATATATATACATATATATATACATATATATATATATATACATATATATATATATATATATATATATATACATATATATATATACATATATATATATATATACATATATATATACATATATATATATACATATATATATATATATACATATATATGTATATATATATACATATATATGTATATATATGTATATATATGTATATATATATATTGTATATATATATATATATGTGTATATATATGCATATATATATGTATATATGTGTGTGTGTGTGTGTGTGTGTGTGTGTGTGTGTGTGTGTGTGAAAATATATTTGTCTCTATATAAATGTGTATTTATATGTATGGAAATATGCATTTTTTTACAATTGCGTTACCACTTATCAAGGCCTGAAAGAGACTCGAGGATAAAAGTTACTGAGTGTAAAGTAGACGGGAGTGATGGAAATTGGGTAAAATTTTATTATTTAAAAGGGCTGCTTAACACGAACTTGTTTACATTGGACTTGAAGACGACCACATTGGGAAAACAGGCCAGCAGAACAGAGTGACACAGGTGCACAATTCTGGCACAGAAATTTTGTTCATAAAATTTGTGTTTAGATTTACGTACAGATAGAGAGTGGGGGAATTGTTAGCAATTGTTGCAGTTAGACGAGTATTTATTGTGAATGTTTTGCAGAGGAGGACCATAGACTAAAGCTTAGTCGAGCACTTGCCATGAAAACAACGACAGAACAAAAATAGATAATTAACGTTTCATCTGTGAGAAAGAAGTTGCAAAGATGAGAAAAACGCATCACCCACTAGATTTCTAACTGTAATCCTAAACCTGATAGGTAAATTAGGGTGAGCCGAGCACCATCCTCTCCTCTCAAATGTGTCAACAGTTTTCTATTTTATTTAATTTTATTTCCACTTTTATTCCATTTTATTTCATTTTATTTTATTTGATTTCATTTTATTTCATTATATTTCATTTTATTTCATTTTATTTCATTTTATTCCATTTTATTTTATTTTATTTTATTTTATTTCATTTTATTTTATTTTATTCAATTTTATTTCATTTTATTTCCATTATATTTCATTATGTTTTATTTTATTCCATTTTATTTAATTTTATTTTATTTCATTTTATTTTATTTCATTTTATTTTATTTTATTTCATTTTATTTTATTTCATTTTATTTGATTTGATTTCATTTTATTCAATTTTATTTCATTTTATTTCATTTTATTCCATTTTATTCCATTTTATTTTATTTTATTTCATTTTATTTCATTTAATTTTATTTTATTTCATTTTATTTCATTTTATTCTATTTTATTTCATTTTATTCCATTTTATTCCATTTTATTTTATTTTATTCCATTTTATTTCATTTTATTTAATTTTATTTTATTTTATTTCATTTTATTTCATTTTATTTAATTTTATTCCATTTTATTTTATTTTATTCCATTTTATTTCATTTTATTCCATTTTATTTTATTTTATTTCATTTTATTTAATTTAATTTCATTTTTTGTTATTTTATTTCATTTTATTTTATTTGATTTCATTTTATTTCATTTTATTCCATTTTATTTCATTTTATTCCATTTTATTTTATTTTATTTAATTTAATTTCATTTTTTGTTATTTTATTCCATTTTATTTCATTTTATTTCATTTTATTCCATTTTATTTCATTTTATTTTATTTTATTTTATTTAATTTCATTTCTTGTTATTTTATTTTATTTTATTCCATTTTATTTAATTTTATTTCCATTATATTTCATTATATTTCATTTTATTTCCATTTTATTTCATTTTTTTACAAGTTATTCAATATTATTTCCATTTTTTTCCATTTTATTTCCATTTTATTTCATTTTATTCAATTTTATTTCATTTTATTCCATTTTATTTCATTTTATTTCATTTTACTCCATTTTATTTCATTTTATTCAATTTTATTTTATTTTATTTCATTTTATTTCATTTTATTCCATTTTATTTCATTTTATTCCATTTTATTTTATTTTATTTCATTTTATTACATTTTATTCAATTTTATTTCATTTTATTCCATTTTATTTCATTTTATTCAATTTTATTTCATTTTATTCCATTTTATTTCATTTTATTCAATTTTATTTCATTTTATTCCATTTTATTTCATTTTATTTCATTTTATTTCATTTTATTCCATTTTATTTCATTTTATTCCATTTTATTTCATTTTATTCCCTTTTATTTCATTTTATTCCATTTTATTTCATTTTATTTTATTTCATTTCATTTTATTCCATTTTATTTCATTTTATTCCATTTTATTTTATTTTATTTCATTTTATTTCATTTTATTCCATTTTATTCCATTTTATTTCATTTTATTCAATTTTATTTCATTTTATTCCATTTTATTTCATTTTATTCCATTTTATTTCATTTTATGCCATTTTATTTCATTTTATTTTATTTTATTTCATTTTATTTCATTTTATTCCATTTTATTTCATTTTATTTCATTTTATTTCATTTTATTCCATTTTATTTTATTTTATTTTCATTTTATTCCATTTTATTTCATTTTATTTCATTTTATTTCATTTTATTTCATTTTATTCCATTTTTTTTCATTTTATTTCATTTTATTCCATTTTATTTCATTTTATTCCATTTTATTTTATTTTATTCCATTTTTTTTATTTTATTCCATTTTATTTCATTTTATTTCATTTTATTCCATTTTATTTCATTTTATTTCATTTTATTTCAATTTATTTCATTTTATTTCATTTTATTCCATTTTATTTCATTTTATTCAATTTTATTCCATTTTTTTTCATTTTATTTCATTTTATATCATTTTATTTTCATTTTATTTTATTTTATTTCATTTTATTTCATTTTATTCCATTTTATTTCATTTTATTTCATTTTATTTCATTTTATTCCATTTTATTCCATTTTATTTCATTTTATTTCATTTTATTTTCATTTTATTTCATTTTATTTCATTTTATTTCATTTTATTTCATTTTATTCCATTTTATTTAATTTTATTCCATTTTATTTCATTTTATTTCATTTTATTTCATTTTATTCCATTTTATTCCATTTTATTTTATTTTATTCCATTTTATTTCATTTTATTTCATTTTATTCAATTTTATTTTATTTTATTTTATTTTATTTTATTTCATTTTATTCCATTTTATTCCATTTTATTTCATTTTATTTCATTTTATTCCATTTTATTCCATTTTATTTTATTTTATTCCATTTTATTTCATTTTATTTCATTTTATTTCATTTTATTTTCATTTTATTTCATTTTATTTTCATTTTATTCCATTTTATTTCATTTTATTTTCATTTTATTTTCATTTTATTTCATTTTATTTTCATTTTATTTCATTTTATTTCATTTTATTTTCATTTTATTTCATTTTATTTCATTTTATTCCATTTTATTTTCATTATATTTCATTTTATTTCATTTTATTTCATTTTATTTTCATTTTATTTTCATTTTATTTTATTTTATTTCATTTTATTCCATTTTTTTTCATTTTATTTCATTTTATTTCATTTTATTCCATTTTATTTCATTTTATTCCATTTTTTTTCATTTTATTTCATTTTATTTTATTTTATTTCATTTTATTTCATTTTATTTTCATTTTATTTCATTTTATTTCATTTTATTTCATTTTATTTTCATTTTATTTTCATTTTATTTCATTTTATTTCATTTTATTTTCATTTTATTTCATTTTATTTCATTTTATTTCATTTTTATTCCATTTTATTTTCATTTTATTCCATTTTATTTCATTTTATTTCATTTTTTTTCATTTTATTCCATTTTATTTTCATTTTATTTCATTTTATTATCATTTTATTTCATTTTATTTTCATTTTATTCCATTTTATTTTCATTTTATTTCATTTTATTTAATTTTATTTAATTTTATTTAATTTTATTTTCATTTTATTTTCATTTTATTTTCATTTTATTCCATTTTATTTTCATTTTATTTCATTTTATTTAATTTTATTTAATTTTATTTAATTTTATTTTCATTTTATTTTCATTTTATTTTCATTTTATTACATTTTATTTAATTTTATTTAATTTTATTTTCATTTTATTTAATTTTATTTTCATTTTATTCCATTTTTTTTCATTTTATTCCATTTTATTTCATTTTATTCCATTTTATTTTCATTTTATTTCATGTTATTTTCATTTTATTTCATTTTATTTTCATTTTATTTTCATTTTATTTTCATTTTATTTCATTTTTTTTCATTTTATTTTCATTTTATTTTCATTTTATTTTCATTTTTTTTCATTTTATTTCATTTTATTTAATTTTATTTTCATTTTATTTTCATTTTATTCCATTTTATTTCATTTTATTTCATTTTATTTCATTTTATTCCATTTTTTTTATTTTATTTCATTTTTTTTTCATTTTATTTCATTTTATTTCATTTTATTCCATTTTATTTCATTTTATTTCATTTTATTCCATTTTATTTCATTTTATTCAATTTTATTTTATTTCATTTTATTTCATTTTATTCCATTTTATTTAATTTTATTCCATTTTTTTTCATTTTATTTCATTTTATTTCATTTTATTCCATTTTATTTCATTTTATTTCATTTATTTTCATTTTATTCCATTTTATTTTATTTTATTTCATTTTATTTTCATTTTTTTTTTCATTTTATTTCATTTTATTTTCATTTTATTTTCATTTTATTCCATTTTATTTCATTTTATTTCATTTTATTTCATTTTATTCCATTTTATTTCATTTTATTCCATTTTATTTCATTTTATTCAATTTTATTTCATTTTATTTCATTTTATTCCATTTTATTTCATTTTATTCAATTTTATTTCATTTTATTTCAGTTTATTTCATTTTATTCCATTTTATTTCATTTTATTCCATTTTATTTCATTTTATTTCATTTTATTTCATTTTATTCCATGTTATTTCATTTTATTTCATTTTATTCCATTTTATTTCATTTTATTTTCATTTTATTTCATTTTATTTCATTTTATTTCATTTTATTTCATTTTATTCCATTTTATTTCATTTTATTTCATTTTATTCCATTTTATTCCATTTTATTTCATTTTATTTTCATTTTATTCCATTTTATTTTCATTTTATTTCATTTTATTTCATTTTATTCCATTTTATTTCATTTTATTCCATTTTATTTTATTTTATTTCATTTTATTACATTTTATTCAATTTTATTTCATTTTATTCCATTTTATTTCATTTTATTCAATTTTATTTCATTTTATTTCATTTTATTCCATTTTATTTCATTTTATTGCATTTTATTTCATTTTATTTCAGTTTATTTCATTTTATTCCATTTTATTTCATTTTATTTCATTTTATTCCATTTTATTTCATTTTATTTCATTTTATTTCATTTTATTCCATGTTATTTCATTTTATTTCATTTTATTTCATTTTATTCCATTTTATTTCATTTTATTTTCATTTTATTTCATTTTATTCCATTTTATTTCATTTTATTTCATTTTATTTCATTTTATTCCATTTTATTTCATTTTATTCCATTTTATTCCATTTTATTTCATTTTATTTTCATTTTATTCCATTTTATTTTCATTTTATTTCATTTAATTTTATTTTATTTCATTTTATTTCATTTTATTCTATTTTATTTCATTTTATTTCATTTTATTCCATTTTATTTTATTTTATTCCATTTTATTTCATTTTATTTAATTTTATTTTATTTTATTTCATTTTATTTCATTTTATTTAATTTTATTCCATTTTATTTTATTTTATTCCATTTTATTTCATTTTATTCCATTTTATTTTATTTTATTTCATTTTATTTAATTTAATTTCATTTTTTGTTATTTTATTTCATTTTATTTTATTTGATTTCATTTTATTTCATTTTATTTCATTTTATTTCATTTTATTCCATTTTATTTCATTTTATTTTATTTTATTTTATTTAATTTCATTTCTTGTTATTTTATTTTATTTTATTCCATTTTATTTAATTTTATTTCCATTATATTTCATTATATTTCATTTTATTTCCATTTTATTTCATTTTTTTACAAGTTATTCAATATTATTTCCATTTTTTTCCATTTTATTTCCATTTTATTTCATTTTATTCAATTTTATTTCATTTTATTCCATTTTATTTCATTTTATTTCATTTTACTCCATTTTATTTCATTTTATTCAATTTTATTTTATTTTATTTCATTTTATTTCATTTTATTCCATTTTATTTCATTTTATTCCATTTTATTTTATTTTATTTCATTTTATTACATTTTATTCAATTTTATTTCATTTTATTCCATTTTATTTCATTTTATTCAATTTTATTTCATTTTATTCCATTTTATTTCATTTTATTCAATTTTATTTCATTTTATTCCATTTTATTTCATTTTATTTCATTTTATTCCATTTTATTTCATTTTATTCCATTTTATTTCATTTTATTCCATTTTATTTCATTTTATTCCATTTTATTTCATTTTATTTTATTTCATTTCATTTTATTCCATTTTATTTCATTTTATTTTATTTTATTTCATTTTATTTCATTTTATTCCATTTTATTCCATTTTATTTCATTTTATTCAATTTTATTTCATTTTATTCCATTTTATTTCATTTTATTCCATTTTATTTCATTTTATTCCATTTTATTTCATTTTATTTTATTTTATTTCATTTTATTTCATTTTATTTCATTTTATTTCATTTTATTTCATTTTATTCCATTTTATTTTATTTTATTTTCATTTTATTCCATTTTATTTCATTTTATTTCATTTTATTCCATTTTTTTTCATTTTATTTCATTTTATTCCATTTTATTTCATTTTATTCCATTTTATTTTATTTTATTCCATTTTTTTTATTTTATTCCATTTTATTTCATTTTATTTCATTTTATTCCATTTTATTTCATTTTATTTCATTTTATTTCAATTTATTTCATTTTATTTCATTTTATTCCATTTTATTTCATTTTATTCCATTTTATTCCATTTTTTTTCATTTTATTTCATTTTATATCATTTTATTTTCATTTTATTTTATTTTATTTCATTTTATTTCATTTTATTCCATTTTATTTCATTTTATTTCATTTTATTTCATTTTATTCCATTTTATTTCATTTTATTTCATTTTATTTTCATTTTATTTCATTATATTTCATTTTATTTTATTTTATTTCATTTTATTTCATTTTATTCCATTTTATTTCATTTTATTCCATTTTATTCCATTTTATTTTATTTTATTTTATTTTATTTTATTTTATTTCATTTTATTCCATTTTATTCCATTTTATTTCATTTTATTTCATTTTATTCCATTTTATTCCATTTTATTTTATTTTATTCCATTTTATTTCATTTTATTTCATTTTATTTCATTTTATTTTCATTTTATTTCATTTTATTTTCATTTTATTCCATTTTATTTCATTTTATTTTCATTTTATTTTCATTTTATTTCATTTTATTTTCATTTTATTTCATTTTATTTCATTTTATTTTCATTTTATTTCATTTTATTTTCATTTTATTCCATTTTATTTTCATTTTATTCCATTTTTTTTTCATTTTATTTCATTTTATTTCATTTTATTTTATTTTATTTCATTTTATTTCATTTTATTTCATTTTATTTTCATTTTATTTCATTTTATTTCATTTTATTTTCATTTTATTTCATTTTATTTCATTTTATTTCATTTTATTCCATTTTATTTTCATTATATTTCATTTTATTTCATTTTATTTCATTTTATTTTCATTTTATTTTCATTTTATTTTATTTTATTTCATTTTATTCCATTTTTTTTTCATTTTATTTCATTTTATTTCATTTTATTCCATTTTATTTCATTTTATTCCATTTTTTTTTATTTTATTTCATTTTATTTTATTTTATTTCATTTTATTTCATTTTATTTTCATTTTATTTCATTTTATTTCATTTTATTTTCATTTTATTTTCATTTTATTTCATTTTATTTCATTTTATTTTCATTTTATTTCATTTTATTTCATTTTTATTCCATTTTATTTTCATTTTATTCCATTTTATTTCATTTTATTTCATTTTTTTTCATTTTATTCCATTTTATTTTCATTTTATTTCATTTTATTATCATTTTATTTCATTTTATTTTCATTTTATTCCATTTTATTTTCATTTTATTTCATTTTATTTCATTTTATTTTCATTTTATTTTCATTTTATTTTCATTTTATTTTCATTTTATTCCATTTTATTTTCATTTTATTTCATTTTATTTAATTTTATTTAATTTTATTTAATTTTATTTTCATTTTATTTTCATTTTATTTTCATTTTATTACATTTTATTTAATTTTATTTAATTTTATTTTCATTTTATTTCATTTTATTTTCATTTTATTCCATTTTTTTTCATTTTATTCCATTTTATTTCATTTTATTCCATTTTATTTTCATTTTATTTCATGTTATTTTCATTTTATTTCATTTTATTTTCATTTTATTTTCATTTTATTTTCATTTTATTTCATTTTATTTCATTTTATTTTCATTTTATTTTCATTTTATTTTCATTTTTTTTCATTTTATTTCATTTTATTTCATTTTATTTTCATTTTATTTTCATTTTATTCCATTTTATTTCATTTTATTTCATTTTATTTCATTTTATTCCATTTTTTTTTATTGTATTTCATTTTTTTTTCATTTTATTCCATTTTATTTCATTTTATTCCATTTTATTTCATTTTATTCAATTTTATTTTATTTCATTTTATTTCATTTTATTCCATTTTATTTAATTTTATTCCATTTTTTTTCATTTTATTTCATTTTATTTCATTTTATTCCATTTTATTTCATTTTATTTCATTTTTTTTCATTTTATTCCATTTTATTTTATTTTATTTCATTTTATTTTCATTTTTTTTTTCATTTTATTTCATTTTATTTTCATTTTATTTTCATTTTATTCCATTTTATTTCATTTTATTTCATTTTATTTCATTTTATTCCATTTTATTTCATTTTATTCCATTTTATTTCATTTTATTCCATTTTTTTTAATTTTATTTCATTTTATTTCATTTTATTCCATTTTATTTCATTTTATTCAATTTTATTTCATTTTATTTCATTTTATTCCATTTTATTTCATTTTATTCAATTTTATTTCATTTTATTTCAGTTTATTTCATTTTATTTCATTTTATTTCATTTTATTTCATTTTATTTCATTTTATTCCATGTTATTTCATTTTATTTCATTTTATTTCATTTTATTCCATTTTATTTCATTTTATTTTCATTTTATTTCATTTTATTCCATTTTATTCCATTTTATTTCATTTTATTTCATTTTATTTCATTTTATTCCATTTTATTTCATTTTATTTCATTTTATTCCATTTTATTTCATTTTATTTCATTTTATTTTCATTTTATTCCATTTTATTTTCATTTTATTTCATTTTATTTCATTTTATTCCATTTTATTTCATTTTATTTCATTTTATTTCATTTTATTCCATTTTATTTCATTTTATTCCATTTTATTTCATTTCATTTTATTTCATTTTATTTCATTTTATTCCATTTTATTCCATTTTATTTCATTTTATTTCATTTTATTTTCATTTTATTTCATTTTATTTCATTTTATTCCATTTTATTTCATTTTATTTTCATTTTATTTCATTTTATTTCATTTTATTCTATTTTATTTCATTTTATTTTCATTTTATTCCATTTTATTTTCATTTTATTACATTTTATTTAATTTTATTTCATTTTATTTTCATTTTATTTTCATTTTATTTTCATTTGATTTTACTTTATTTCATTTTATTTCATTTTATTTTCATTTTCTTTTCTTTTATTTAATTTTAGAATGTATTATATATGTATCTTATACAGGTAGAGCATTGTATCTTGAGTGAGGTGTATTCTGGAGTTGTGGAATGGTGCAACCATTTTCTCAGTGACCTTGGCAGCCGATTTAATGTTAGGCCAGGACTGAAGGTCAGTTCCAGAAGATTATCTAAGGAGGATGCTTCCCCGCGACGAAAGCCATTCATTTCAATTGGGGCCAAGTAGGTATTGGTGGTGAAAAGATAGAAGTTTGGTTTTGGATGGATTCAAATTAAACAGTCCCTTTTGCGCTATTGCACCATGCACTCAAGATCAGAGGAGAGGAACTCAAAGAGATCTTGGTCATCGCTGGCATTTGAAGTGTTGCTATAGATCAAAGGTTGACAACCTATGACCAACAGGCTGGATTCGGCCTGCAAAGGCATTTTGACTAGCCCACGAGCCTGATTACCAATGACTCTACTTTTAACATGAGAAACGAGGCAAAAGGCCGACTATTATCTCCCCCCCCCCTCCCAGCTAAATTTGATTACTATTACCGCAAAAAGAACAAACAAAACCGATCACAACCCAATCACTCCCATTTCAGTGTAAAACATTAAAAATAATAAACAGAAAACACAAACTGAGAACCAATTTGACTAAGCGACCAGCGACAAATATTAGATGGGTACAGTTTCAAAGGATAATTTTGTCTTAGTGGCTTTCTATTTCATTCCTCCAATAGCGCTATCCCAAGCCTTGGAATTAACCATAAAATTGTGAAAATTCATCCATTAATAGATATTTTATGCCCATCCTTTAAGTTTAAAATGTCGTAAAAACTGCAAATAATTTTTGTATTAAACGCAGGCAGGTGACCTTGCATATTTTTGTGATGTATGCTGGCTTAGCCGAGGATCGATGTTAAAACGAGTACTTAGTAACTCATTTGAATCATTTAAATTTAATATGTTGCGGGACTACGGGTGTCGATGTTAGTCCTGCAAACTCCAAGAAATAAAAATAAAAATGTGTGTAAAATGGAGTTGAACAATAAAGCAAAGATGACTGATGTGGAGAATAAATTTAATAAAAAATTTATTTTTTCAAAATCGTAAATAAGTGAACAGAAAAGACCAGAAAGTTTCTTCTTAATTTAGTCTCTTCCTGCGACTGAGGTAATAAAATGAAGTGAAGTAGAAAAATAAAAGTTCTCGGTCAGAAATAAACAGTCCTTTTTAGGAATAATTAAACAACAAAAAAAGAGTCCATCGTTTACTTCAGCCAAGAATCAGAAAAGGGTTACAAAAGTTCATCTCCACGTGCACGTGGGAAAGTAAATTTGGGGTGCGCACGAGTTTAACGTCCCGTGGACGGAATTGGCGTTGTTCGTTTACCGCATACTGGCTGGACTCAACTGATTAGTTTTAGCACAAAATACCCTTTTTATAGATTTCCAACTGGTTCACCGAACGCTGTCTAAAAAAATATTTTTGAAATTTGTTTTCTTTGTAATCCGATTAGATGAAAAAAACATCTTTGTGACGTAAGATGCTTTGGAAGACGTCCGCATGAAAAGGCAGAGTTTAGTTTATATCCCACAGAATTTGCGTGGGTGTAGAAAGGAAATGTGTGCGTAGCTAAAACGACCTTTACACTGCTGCGCATGTGCAACTGGATTTTATAGTTGGAGCTGAGCGTCATTATTCTGTTTGAGTAGATTTCGCTGTGGCAACGGCAAGGCAATGACAAATACTTCAAGGTTATAACAGCTTATAAATTACATGTTATAATCATTGTTTGTTGCTGATAAAAAACCCCCAAAAACTTGTATTATGGGAACATCAACTTAGAAATAAAAATTATGCTCATTTCCCATCATTCTAACCCGACAGGATTCAGAGCTACATGTGAATGTAATCCAGGATTTTCGAAATGAATTTGTATCACATTTTACTGACTTTCGTCTGCATAAAAATAATTTCAAATTGTTTGCTGCATAAAAATAATTTCAAATTGTTTGCTGCATAAAAATAATTTCAAATTGTTTGCTGCATAAAAATAATTTCAAATTGTTTGCTGCATAAAAATAATTTCAAATTGTTTGCTGCATAAAAATAATTTCAAATTGTTTGCTGCATAAAAATAATTTCAAATTGTTTGCTGCATAAAAATAATTTTAAATTGTTTGCCGCATAAAAATAATTTCAAGTTGTTTGCTGCATAAAAATAATTTCAAGTTGTTTGCTGCATAAAAATAATTTCAAATTGTTTGCTGCATAAAAATAATTTCAAATTGTTTGCTGCATAAAAATAATTTCAAATTGTTTGCTGCATAAAAATAATTTCAAATTGTTTGCTACATAAAAATAATTTCAAATTGTTTGCTGCATAAAAATAATTTCAAGTTGTTTGCTGCATAAAAATAATTTCTAATTGTTTGCTGCATAAAAATAATTTCAAATTGTTTGCTGCATAAAAATAATTTTAAATTGTTTGCTGCATAAAAATAATTTCAAGTTGTTTGCTGCATAAAAATAATTTCAAGTTGTTTGCTGCATAAAAATAATTTCAAATTGTTTGCTGCATAAAAATAATTTCAAATTGTTTGCTGCATAAAAATAATTTTAAATTGTTTGCTGCATAAAAATAATTTCAAATTGTTTGCTGCATAAAAATAATTTCAAATTGTTTGCTGCATAAAAATAATTTCAAGTTGTTTGCTGCATAAAAATAATTTCAAATTGTTTGCTGCATAAAAATAATTTCAAATTGTTTGCTGCATAAAAATAATTTCAAATTGTTTGCTGCATAAAAATAATTTTAAATTGTTTGCTGCATAAAAATAATTTCAAATTGTTTGCTGCATAAAAATAATTTCAAATTGTTTGCTGCATAAAAATAATTTCAAATTGTTTGCTGCATAAAAATAATTTCAAATTGTTTGCTGCATAAAAATAATTTCAAATTGTTTGCTGTATAAAAATAATTTTAAATTGTTTGCTTCATAAAAATAATTTCAAATTGTTTGCTGCATAAAAATAATTTCAAATTGTTTGCTGCATAAAAATAATTTCAAATTGTTTGCAGCATAAAAATAATTTCAAATTGTTTGCTGCATAAAAATAATTTCAAATTGTTTGCTGCATAAAAATAATTTCAAATTGTTTGCTGCATAAAAATAATTTCAAATTGTTTGCTGCATAAAAATAATTTCAAATTGTTTGCTGCATAAAAATAATTTCAAATTGTTTGATGCATAAAAATAATTTCAAATTGTTTGCTGCATAAAAATAATTTCAAATTGTTTGCTGCATAAAAATAATTTCAAATTGTTTGCTGCATAAAAATAATTTTAAATTGTTTGCTGCATAAAAATAATTTCAAATTGTTTGCTGCATAAAAATAATTTCAAGTTGTTTGCTGCATAAAAATAATTTCAAATTGTTTGCTGCATAAAAATAATTTCAAGTTGTTTGCTACATAAAAATAATTTCAAATTGTTTGCTGCATAAAAATAATTTCAAATTGTTTGCTGCATAAAAATAATTTTAAATTGTTTGCTGCATAAAAATAATTTCAAATTGTTTGCTGCATAAAAATAATTTCAAATTGTTTGCTGCATAAAAATAATTTCAAATTGTTTGCTGCATAAAAATAATTTCAAGTTGTTTGCTGCATAAAAATAATTTCAAATTGTTTGCGGCATAAAAATAATTTCAAGTTGTTTGCTGCATAAAAATAATTTCAAATTGTTTGCTGCATAAAAATAATTTTAAATTGTTTGCTGCCCTTTCTGATTTGGAGACAGTATCGGAATGTTTTCAAATGTAATTGATAGAAATGCAGTTTGACAGTCTATTAAGATAAACATTTAATTCCCAAAATATTTAATTAATTTTAAGCGAAAAATATTTTTCCAAGTGGAACATATTTCAAATTAGTGATTCATGCAAAATGATGGCATCTTTCTTTGGAAGTACCTATCAATGCGAAAAGCTTTTTTCAAAATTGAAGTAAACTAAGAACAATTTGAGAACAACATCTTAGCAACATCTTACTTTTAGCTTCAACAAAAACAAAACTACCCCCCCTGCCAAGTTTCCCATTAATTCTTTGGTTGTTGGTGATAGCTTAACACCACTACTATGTCTTTATAAACAAATTATTCCAACAATGTTTTCAATTGAATAATATTTTGACTACTATATTCATCTGCTGTTAATATAAATTATTTAAATGTGTATTCAACACTTATGATCAAATGTGAATATGCAGATCTGTCAACACTTTTCAATGTAACTATATTGTCGATCTTCAAATTGAATTTGTTGTTGTTTATTTCGTCACTTCTTTTTTCCTCTTACTTTCCTTCTCTGGCCTGCTCTAACTAAGTCTGCCGACCTATTCCACAAATCCTAAAACTCTATCATGAAAAGTCTCCAGAAAGAATGCACGATTAATCGTGAACCCAGAACTCCAACTTCCAACGTAGACCCCAATTACCATGTCTCCTCCAACATCAAGGGTCTACGTTCCAATTTTCCAGAGGTTAAAATCCAATTACAGGAGACTAAACTAGCAAATTTCTCGACAGAGGCTTCAGGGCAATTGCCCTTGACTTATCAAAGGCTTTTGATAAGGTATGACATAAAGGTCTACTTCACAAAATCTCCAGTTATGGTATAGATAAAAATGTCTTTTCAATTATCAAATCATTTCTCTCTGATAGGTTCATAAGAGTAGTAGTTGATGGACAGAAGCTCTCAGTAGTAATACTGGAGTTCCTCAGGGGTTCATCTTGGGCCCAACACTCTTCCTGATCTCCATCAATGATTTCCCAAATCACATCCTAAGATCATTCGTAGACATTTATGCTGATGACACTACCATCTATGGCAACACTTCAAAAGCCATAAATGACCAAATACTCTCTGACTTTCTTTTCTCATCTTGATCACGTGGTGCAATAGTTAAAGAGGTGGCTGGTTAATTTTAATGCATCTAAAACCATCATCAACGCTCTGATCTCCATCTGGCATCAATTGAAATGAATGGCTCTCATCTTGGGGAGGCTTCATGTTTTGACAAGCTTCTAGGTCTGACCTTTACTCCTGATCAAATTTAACATGAAGAGAAAGTTTCTTTGTGACTTCAAAATAAAAATAAAACAAATTACTGGTAGAAATCCGCCCAATAAAAGTTACTGACAGTACTGAAATAATGAAATTATTATTTAGAAAGTCATCATCAACATGTAGAGAAAGTTTCTTTGTAAACTATCCTGCACTTTCACCTAACAATTTAATAAATAAACATGGGAAATTGAAACCCTCGCCGGAAGTTATATTACGGATAAAGTTTAATATCAGGAAAAGGAAACTGACCAAACACCGTTTGGTGCTAACTTTGAATCGGATGCCAATATTTAGCAAGTTATCAGTGCTTTTGTTTTGTTTTTATTTGTTTATGTTTTTCCCTAATTCATAATTATAACTTTTTGTTGTTGTGAAAAGCACTTAGCTATTGCTAGCAGGGAGACCCGACATTGCCCGGGATTGAATGATGAAAAACGAATGTTTCACACTTCCATATTTTTATTGTTATCAAAATCGGTGAAATCGTCTATTTTTCAATCAAATCGATTGATTGCCTGCTCTAGTTGGGGACCCATCGTGGTGCACCGGAAGGAAAATTCCCATGCCTTCCTTCAGAATGACTTAGTTCACAATACTTTGTAGTCTACATTGCAATGTAAAGAACTTACTGTTGAGTTTATGAAATTATTTTTGATAAATATTTGTCTGGTTTCCGTCTTAATATTTTCCTTTAAAATGACGACTTAGGTATGTTTTCGTGTGTGCTGAAAACGAATATCGTATTTAAATTTTCCGCAAATAATTAGTTTCCAGATATTTAGTAATGTCATTTCTAATGTTATTGCTGGTGATTATCTTGTTACATGCGAGCATGCACTTGTTCATGTAAATGCAATCTCAAGAAACTATGCGCAAGCGCGTGCATAGCAAGATGGCCACAACCAATAACATAAGAAATGACATTGCTTAATATCGAGCGAACTACTTATTTGCGGAAATTTAAATGCGATATTTGTTTTCAGCATACTTAAAAACTTAGAAAAGTGTCCATTTTAAAGGAAAATGTTAAGTTAGAAACCAGGTAAAAATTTACTTTTTTTTTTAAATAAATAATGTCTTGAATTAAAGTTTAAAGAGTAAAAGTCAAGTATCATGGTTCAGTTGTGCTTTAAACAGAACATTCATTTCAGATGCCATATTAAAGAACATACTGTGAAAAAGTACATAGCAAGCATACCCGGTGAACCAAGTGCAAGTGAAATACAAACGATTGCACTGAAAGGGACGGCTAGAATCCTGAAAAGATCTCTTGGTTGGACTCACTAAAATAGGGGTAAATGTCAGACATCTGGTTGGATGTCCCATCCCCTAGAAGAAAAAGTTTAAGAAAAATGAAAAAAAAAAAGTGATTTTATACGCCTAGCCTTTCTGCTTATGCTTTGATAATGGCTTTGCAAGGATTATAAATTATGATGAAGAGTCAAAGGAGTAAAGAAAGAGAATGGATATAAATTGCTTATCACTTCCTCCCCAAAGACTTTTCACATTGACTCACTGAAAGAATCGGTCAAACTAGCAGAAGATATTTTCATTTATATTAATGATAAACCCTTATTATAGGATAAAATCCTATTAAAAAAAGAAGCATAATTCCATCCCTAACTGCGTAAATGTACATTAAAAAAATGTTTATTTATTTTTTGGGGGGTGGGGTGGGGATTAGTTATATTTTAACTAGAGGAATGAGAGCTTAGTTCTCACTTCTCCAACGGTCTTGCTTTTTCGTTGCCAACGTGCCATTTTTACCTATTTATTCATTTTTGCCATTTTCACTGTGCCATTTTTTCCGGTGTCTTTATCCTGACAGATCAACAAAAATTCTATTTCGAACTTTACCATGACAGACATCAGAAAATGCCATTTACAACAATACCATGACAGATCAACAAAAATGCTATTTTGAACTTTACCACATAACCGACAATGAAAATGCTATTTCAAACATTACAATGACAGATCAACAAAAAATGCTATTTCGAACTTTTTCCATGAAAGACACTGAAAATGCTATTTCAAATATTACTACGACAGATCAACAAAATGCTATTTCGAACTTTACCATGACACACCGAAAATGCTATTTCAAACATTACCATGACAGATCAAAAAAATGATATTTCAAACTTCACTATAACAGAAATTAAAATGCCATTTCAAACATTAGCATAACAGATAAACAAAAATGCTGTTTTGAACTTTATCGTGACAGACAACGAAAATGCTGTTCCAAACATTATCATGACATACCACCAAATGCTATTTCGAACTTTACCATGACAAGCAATGAAAATGCCATTTCAAACATTACCACGACAGATAAAATAATGCTATTTCGAACTTTACTATGACAGACATCTAAAATGCCATTTCAAATATCACCATAACAAATAAACAAAAATGCTATTTCGTACTTGACCATGACACACAATGAAAATTCTATTTCAAACATTACTATAACAGATCAACGAAAATGCTATTTCGAACTTTACCCTTACAGACATCGAAAATCCTATTTCAAGAGTTACCATACCAGATCAACAAAAATGCTATTTTGAACGTTACCATGACAAACAATGAAAATGCCATTTCAAACATTATCATGACAGATCAATAAAAATGATATTTCAAACTTCACTATGACAGATAAACGAAAATTCTTTTTTAAACTTCGCCATGAACAGATAAATAAAAATACTATTTCGATCTTCACCATAACTAATCGTCGAAAATGATATTTCAAATTTCACTAATGCAGACAAACAAAAATGCTCTTTTGAATTTCATCATGACAGGCCTACCAAAAAGCTATTTTCAAGGTCACTATGACAACGAAAATGCTATTTCAAGTTTCATCATGACAGATTAACAAAAATGCTATTTCAAACCTCACTTTGACTGACTACGAAAATGCTATTTCGAACTTCCTTATGACAGACAATGAAAATGCTATTTGTACCTTCACCATGACAAACAATGGCAATGCTATTATAAACTTCATTATGACACACAACGAAAATGCTATTTCGAATTTCATTATCATAGACAAAGAAAATGGCATTTCAAACTTCAATATGACAGATCAACAAAATTGTTTTTCGAACTTCACCATGACAAACCGTCGAAATTCTATTCAAATTTCACCAAGTCAGGCCAACGAAAATGCCATTTCAAACTTAATCATAACAAGACCAACTAAAATGCTGCTTCAAAATTCACCATGACAGAGCAACAAACATGGTATTTAAAAGGACACCCGAGCATGCCGACGAAAATGCTATTTTAAACTTAAGTATCACAAATCAACAAGAATGCTCTTTAAAATATTTAACTGATAGATTGAGTTAGATGGCCAGCGTTTTACATTTAGATGCTTGAATTATTTCAATGTAAAATGCGCCTGGAGTATTTAAAAATAAAACATGTTATCCGACGGACATAACTTCTTATACAGAAAAAAACAACAACAATATTATATACATATATGCACGCACATGCACACACATTCATACCCGCACACGCATTCACACACACGAAAATACATTCACAAACGCACACACATTCACACACGTACGCACATTCGCACACGCACACAGAAATCCGTACATATCCACATACACAAACACATTCACACACGCAAACATATTCACAAACGCGCGCACGCACGCACACACACACACACACACACACACACACACACACACACACACACACACACACACACACACACACACACACACACACACACACACACACAGAGTCGTTGATGACATCATTTGTAATTTATTCTTGTGTTAAGTCATAAAACATGCTATGATTACTGGAATGACATCTTTTACCAGTGAACCATGTCGACGATTAAGCCGAAGGTGTTTAACTTTATTTAGGTCAAACAGGTTGAAAAAAATATTTTTTTATTAACTTGGTTTTCTTCTTTCCAAAATTGCTTTGTTTTATTTTAAGATGTGAAATGATTTTCCTACTGAAGAAAAATAAAACAAATCCGATGGTGGTGGGGGCAGAAACAAGTCAATTTCTCAGCAAAGATTAGAAAAAAAAAAAAAAAAAATTACAAATCATAAGTCCAAGTAATCGACCTCCACTCCTGACACCGGAATAACCTGGTCAATAAAACCCGAGTAGACTTAACAGACACAGCAGTGTTTGTAAATAAAAAGTTTCGAGTAGTTCTTCATGTTCCCATGATTTCCTCGATCAACTGAATGACTCTCCATAGAACTTGGATTTCATAACGAAAACCATATATCTATATATATCTATAAAAGTGAAAGTGTCTGTCTGCCTGTGTATGTGTCTGTGTGTGCACATTTCCATACGCAATATAACTCTGTCAATTTTAAGTCTACAGACTTGAAATTTGATATACGGGGTACTGAGATTTGGGAAAATCGACGGGATCGGTTTTCGGCTAGAAATTTGGCGATTAAGGGGTCAAAGTTCAACTATTTGACCTTTGAGAACTCTACCAAACTCCTCCGACAATTTTGAGTCTAAACACTTTAAATTTTAGATATAGATTCCTTGGACATGGATCTAACTTAATAACTTTATTTGAGCCCAAAACAATAAATTTTAAGGAGTCATTATAGGGGTCAAATTTAAAACATTGACGGCTTTTTCTTTTTTTTTGCTCAACGTACACCTCCAAATACCCGGGCAACGCCGGGCTGAAATGCTAGTATATATATATATATATATATATATATATATATATATATATATATATATATATATATATATATATATATATATATATATATATACACTTGTGCCCGATATTATTCATACCCCTCGGATCTTTGAGATTTCTATGAGAATATTGCTCAAACCAGAAGGTAGACAATATTAAAGGGATTTCAAACAATAAATCAAGCATAAGCATTTAATTTAAACTCAACAAATAAATAAATTATGCAAGTTCGAAACATTATACAAAGAAAAACAATAATGGCACTAGTTCAAAATTATTCATACCTCTCTTACTAATAGTCAATAGCATGCCCTTTATTCTTAATAACTGCCTGTAACCGTTTTGGATATTTATCAACAAGGTTTTTACAAGCATCAACACTGATTTTTTACCATTCTTCAATGCAGTAGTTCTCCAAATCCCTCAAATTTCTAGGTTTCCGCTTTTTAACCTCAGTTTTCAATATGTGCCAGAGGTTTTCGATAGGGTTCAGGTCGGGACTCTGGCTAGGCCATTCCAAAACATTAATTTGATTATCCTCAAACCATTTCTTGACTATTTTGGCAGTATGTTTTGGATCATTATCCTGTTGAAGGGCCCAGTTTGGTCCTAAATGGAGCTTCTCCGCATCCTGTCTAATGTTTTTCTGGAGTATCTCCAAATATTGCTCCTTCTTCATGGTTCCATCTATCTTGACCAAACTACCTGGACCACTAGCTTAAAAGGAGCCCCAAAACATTAGGCTACCACCACCATGTTTCACCGTGGGTATGGTGTTCTTTGGGTTGTAAGCTTCTCCTTTCTTCCTCCAAACGTAAGAAGCATCCATATGGTCAAACAATTCAATTTTTGTTTCGTCAGTCCACAAAATACTTGAGAAAACGGACTCTGGAGAATTCACATGGGTCCTAGCAAACTTTAGACGTGCTGCAAGGTGTTTTCCGGTGTGCAATGGAGTCCTTTTTGGTCTTCTTCCTTTCAGACCATTTTCATGCAGAGTCCTTTGCAATGTTTGCCTTGATATTTTTTATGCCAGAAGACTCCAGATTTTCTAAAATGTCCTTAGTAGTGGTGGTTGGATTTGCATTAACACTTCTTACAATATTCCTGGTGGCTCTAGCAGACAGTTTCCTTTTCCTTCCTCTACCAATCAAGTTGTTTGTTGTGTGGTGGCTCTGGAATTTTTTGATGATGCTCTGTACTGTTGCTGTAGGGACCTCAAATTTCTTGGAAATTGACTTGTAACCTAAACCATCCTTATGTGAATTCACAATTTTAGTCCTAAGATCATTACTAAGCTCTTTTTTCTTCCCCATTCTAATAATTTTTATTCTTTTATTGGTTTTCAGTTGATATCATTTTAATTTCTGAAAAATGCAAAAAACGAAATGAAATTAATCAAAGGTTGTATAAAATCATTCAAAATAAGAATCAAACAGGAAACAAACAGTCAGAAACTCGATTAATACTGAAAAAATAAGGGGGTATGATTATTTTTGAACATTGCAGATTTTATAAATAGCTGTATATTTCTTTTATTATAAGTATCCCGAGATTTTAAAATGAGGAAAATGATCAGAAGAGGTTTATAAAGAATATGTATAAATATGGACGTAAACAATAAATTCTTACAAAGTTACACCCAATAAACTCAATTTTCAAGGGGGGTATGAATAATATCGGGCACAAGTGTATATATATATATATATATATTTAATAAAATTTACTACTGAAAACCATAACTTTAGTAAAGGTATATATATATATATATATATATATATATATATATATATATATATATATATATATATATATATATATATATATATATATATACCTTTACTAAAGTTATGGTTTTCAGTAGTAAATAAAAAACTAGAATTTATTTTTGATTTTTAAATAAAATAATTTTTACAGAAACATTACGAGAAAGGCCCCTAAAATCCATATTAACGAAATCGATATAACTCGGAGAAAAATTAATTTCTCGAACTACCACTATTATCATTGAATTAAGCATTGTTTATTTAATATTTTCACACAAAAAACTATACTTGCAAAAATTATTTCTACTTTTTTTACGCTTATATTTTTAACGTAATCTTTCCATGTAAGATTCTAATATTTTCCATTGCACGCATGAACGTATAATTTTCAACGTAAGATAATGTTTGTATAATCTTGGAAAATAAAGTAAAAAAATAATTTTAAAAACAGGAACATAGAAAAATGATTTAATTAAAAAAATAGTAAAAATTATACGAACGTTCTATGTCAGTAAGTACGGATGCACACACTTGAAAAGAAAACCAGTTTGTTTTGCCCACCCTCCTCCTCTCTTCAACTACCCGCCTGTTTGTGTTTATCAACTTTAAATTTCACGTAAACATTCTGATAAATTTTAACCTAGGTTTGTATTTTTTAGTGTGTAATTTTTTCAATAATTATAAATTGTTTATTAACCAATTGCAATTCTGTATTTATACTAATAAATAATCGTGCTAACTTTTTTTTTTCAATAAATAAATTGTCAGTAGTATAATTAATTAATTTAATTAACTTTTATGCATTTTTAAATGAAGGAAAGGGGGGTGCGACTAAAAAACTGTCGCCCAATATGCCGGAATAATGTTAAATAAAAAAATAAATTATGTCTAATTTGTTCTTCCAGACAAATTTGAATTTGCGCCATAGTTTTTTTTTATACGATAAACAAGTCTCGTTGTACCTGTGTCACATTTTTGGATAATTATTGTTTTTCAGCAAAAGTTAAGTACATTTATTGTATTAATTCATTATCTTAAGACTTTAAGTTAATACTTAACTTGGAAATAAATCCAGAAAACTTATATTTTTCTTGGCAGAAAAATGTAAACACGATCTTTGTCATGATGTATTTTTACGTGAAATGTAGGGTTTTTTCAGATTTGAGATAAAATTATTCCATTTTATTTCACACACTTTTTCTTGGAGAAATTAACTTTAAACTATAATCTTTCAAACACAATAAAAAAGTAATCGAAAATTAAAAAAATATTATGATTAGCCGGCGTTAAAAACCATGCCCCCTCCCTACTGAAGCAGCCATAAAATTGACTGTACCTACTAATCATTTTCATCATGGGAAACGTGAATACCCCACAACAATTTCAACAATAAAAGAACGGATGAAAACATGTAAATGTAATCGCCCCAAAAAAGAAGAAGTGCGTGATACTCTATCCACCAGATATTTCAGCAGAAGGAATACAAAGAGAAGAAACTATTCTCCGAATATTGAGCACTGGAAAGAAACGTAAAATTATTAAAAATAAATCATTACAACTTTTGTTTCAATAAAAATAGCAGCGAATGCCCGTTCGATCGCAAAAAAAAAAAGCCAAGTAGGCAGAACCCTAAAAAAATCTTCCAAAAATTAATTCCAAAAACAATTAAATGAAAATTTTCGTCATTTTATGTTTCTAATGTAAAAAAAAAATTGAATTTGTCATATTTTGGGGTTCGTTTTGTTTATAAAAATTGTTGGGTTAAAGTACAGAATCGTGTCATAAAAATTAATTAAATTTATCGTTATTTTATGTTTCAAATGTAATTCCCGCCCCCATCACCACCAAAAAAACAAAGCAAATTGTATTTGTCATGTTTGCTCCCCCCTCTTCGATCACCAAACTTGAAAAAATGCTAGAGATGAAATGTTTCATTGAACGCTTTGTGGCCAAAAAGTGGATGGTATTTTACATTAAATTTATATAGAAAAATGATCCCCCACTCTAAAATGTTAATTTTCTTTTCAAAATTTCTTCTTACATTTATAAAGGCTGTTTAAACGCATTAGGCCCCCAAAAGTATGTCTTTCTTTTTTTTAGGGGTTAAACGACGCTGGGTCACGTCGTAAAATTTGACCTTTTTTAATTAGAAATTTAAGTTTGTAATCGATGAGATTAACGTGAAAAAAGAAAGAAAAGTGTAAATTGTGGAATTTAGAGGGGGGCAGTAGATCTTTATTTTTTTTAGGTGTTAAAAGTTACCGATTTCTGTATAGGTTTAAAGAATGATAAAAACAAACAACGGAAGATTCTAAGGGGCAAATAACTCTAAAAGTTTTTTTAAAAATCGATGTTGGAATAATAATTCCAAATAAATTATATTAAATATATTATCCATCTAATTATTGTTTAAAATTTATCAAATAACAATTTTAAATAGAACACTTAAAACAATTCTCTCGCTAGAAACATTAACTAAGATACCGCTATTTAATAAAATTGATTTTTCTTAATGCCATATTTTTTTTTATTTTTTTTTTTTATTACATTTTCACCCCAAACAAGGCACATTGCCACTTTGGTGTAGGGGGCTACTATCAGGGGAAACATCTACTGGGGTACTATGTAGGGATTAGGGCAGCGAGATGTTGGTTCACGTTGCACTTGAACTTATGCATGTCAGTACAGTTGGGGAAGCAGTGACCCGGAATGGAATTCCAAAGTCTAGCAGTTCTGGGGAAGAAACTACTGGAGTAGAAGGATCTTTTACATCTAGGGATCTCTACAGTGTGGGGGTGGGATTTTGCAGCTTGTCGGGTCTGTCGAGGGTGTTCACGTCGTGGGGGCACAAGTGCTTGCAGTTCTTCAGAGCATTCACCATTATAATACTTGTAGAACAGGCAGAGGGATGCAACGTTTCGACGATGGGACAGAGGCTGGAGTTTTGATGCCAGTTTAGGGCCTATCAGATTTGCGACTCTCTTTTGAACCCTGTCAAGGAGCGAGAGACTAGTAGCCGATGCACCGGCCCAAATATGACAACAATACTCCATACATGGGCGAATAGTGGCCTTATAGAGGTACAGGATACTTTCGGGTGTTAAAAGTTTTCTAGCACGGTAGAGAGAGCCCACCTTCCTTGCAGCGGCCCTGGCAATGCCCTTGATGTAACTGTTCCAACTCATGTTTCCAGTGAACGTTAGGCCAAGGAGCTTGAGAGACGTACTCTCAGATAAAGAGTCGTTGGCCATTGCTATAGGTGGTAGAGAAGGTTTCTTGTAATTATTGAATGAAACCAGTTTTGTCTTGGTGGCATTGAACGTGACCATCCATTTTTGTCCCCATTCCACTACTGATTGGAGGTCATCCTCTAGTGTTTCTGCCATTACTTTAGATATATGTTCGTTTGTTTTCCTGTCGTGCCTGCTATAGAGTGTGGTGTCATCAGCATATATCCCCATCTCAGAGGTAATCTTGTCGCGGAGGTCATTTATGAATATCAGGAACAGCAGAGGTCCCAGGATAGATCCTTGGGGCACTCCCGCATTTATATCAAATATATTATATGCAAATGACCTGATCTCTTAATTGTATATTTTTGCAAGAATCATACTATATATAGAAATAAATGAAAGTAAAGTAAGGAACCTTTTGTATATATTAATCAAATTGTTAACAAACAAACAAACAGACAGGAAGACGAATATATATATATATATATATACATATAGGCTGTTTTTTTTTAACCCAGTCAACGACGGGTGCTTTTGCTTTTTTTTTTATACCATCCCTATATATATATATATATATATATATATATATATATATATATATATATACTAGCAAAAGTACCCGTCGTTGACTGGGTTCAAATACAGCCTACAGAAAATGGACTCTGATTTATGAAAGTATGATAGGTTATGAAAAGGAACGGTTGTAAAGAAACTTCGAATTTGGGGGTATCAAAATCAAAGTAATGAAAAAAAAATAAAATAAAATAGATAAACCCCATAATTTATTATACCATACCTGTTCACACTGAAATACTTATCACAATATTCTGTGGATCTATATTAAAAACCCTTGTTAAACTTTGTGACATATTTCCATTCTATGGAGGTCAGGTGCGAACGAACATCCCATAATTTTATTATACCATATTTCTTCAAACTAATTATCAAAGTATACTTACGAAGAAAAGTCTTTATTAATGTTTGTGCCTATTTCCATTCTATGCAGACCAGGCGCGAACGTAGACCCCACAATTTTATACCATCCCTATTTAAGTTAAAATATACTTATCAAATTATTCTTATGTACATCTATATCAAAAACACTTGTAAATGTTTTTTTTTTTTTAATTTTTAAATTTTTTATTTCCATACTTTGTGGACCAGGTGGTAACGCTCACCCCACAATTTTAATGAACCACCGTTCTGCCAGATCAAACATATCCATTCCTGTGTCTCAATACATCTTCTATCATTATATGCATTCAGTTTTTTAAAATTGTCAACCATATAGGCACCTGTTCGTGACTAGACACACACACACACACACACACACAGATACACACACAGACACAGATACACACACACATTCAACTTTATATATATGTGTGTGTGTGTGTGTGTGTGTGTGTGTGTGTGTGTGTGTGTGTGTGTGTATACTATAATAATTATTAAATACTTACAGGCACTAGTGTTTCATCCTTTCAGGAATCATCGGGAATGTGTGTATATATATATATATATATATATATATATATATATATATATATATATATAGTCATCCACATACAGTACTGTTTCGCTGTTTCATAGCTCATCAGTGCGGCTAGACAGGCAACTACCTCAAGCCAGGATTGAAACCCGACCGTTTGTACGGCAGTCAAGGCTCCTTATCAGTATTTGTTAACCAAAATTTTTAAATAATAAAATGTATCAAAATCCAGTAATGTTCATATACCAAAAGAATAAAGTCAAAATTAATTGACTCAGTTATTAAGCTTCATGATTATCAATTTTTATAATCGATTAAAATTCATATACTATTTTTACAAAATCAAGACAATAAAAATAAAAAAAGTGAGCATTATATTCTGTATTTTCATATTCGTTACAGTTGTTTCGTCACCATTCGAACAATTTCAAATCTTATGTCATTCAAAAATATTACAAAAATAGCCTCTCTCCGGACGGTGAAATACACTATTTATACATTTTTTTAATCCCTATTTAAGTGATCAAACACTTGAACCTTCCCCCACCCAATTCTTTTGTTTAATTATTTTCCGTAATTTATAGATCGCCCCTTTTTTCGTATTTTTACTTTTCAAATTATATTTCAACCAATTATTTACCTTATTATTACACGAATCCTCTGTGTGTTTTTAAATAATTATTTTTCTTCTCCAAATTATTTATTTAATTGGCTTATTTTCTAAATACTAAGCTACATCTGAAATTCTAGTTTAAATTTAAATGTCCCAACTATATTCTTTTTAGTCCATGATAGTTTCATATCAGTTTTTGTTTGCATCTACGATCTCATGATTGATTTTCCTTAATATTTTATTTATTAGGAAGAAATTGTAATTAAAATGTTAATTAAAATTAATTAAAAAATATTAATTCAAATTAAGTTCACTTGAAACATTTTATGCCATTAATTTCATATAACTAATCAATTTTAATATTTCTTTTATTTTTCTGTTAAATAGCATTCTTAAATTCTAAACGTTGTAAATGAGATAACTGTGTTTATTAAATTTTTATCACTTTACCAATTTCACTAAGTTTTATGCATTTATATTTCAATAGTTTTACTTAACTATTTATTAATTACCCTTAATTAATTTTAAACTTGTAATTCTAACATTAACTTATTAATACTTATCTTAGTTTAATTTCCCCTATATTTTTGACTTTATATTTTATTTTTATTAAATTTATTTTACTCCATTTAAGCCTGCCTGTCACAATATCTTGCAGTTATTTAATTTTATAATTTTTTCCCGTTCTGTGCTGTTGAAATTGCTCGGGTGTAATTTTGTTATCCATAACGATTACTATTTCTCATATTTAGGTTATGCTTATTTTATTGTTAAGTTGTTATTATTTATTATGTTAAGTCATGCTTATTTTATTATGTTAAGTTGAAGATCTACTAATTTATTTATTGAAATTTTAATATTAAAATTAAGATTTCTCTTTTCACACTTACATTTCAACCCTCAATATATTCAGTAAAGTTTCCTTTATAAATTTATTTCAATCAGGTTTCAGGCATCATAACAAGAATTTATTCCCATGAAGACAGCAGCTTTGCATAGCATCTAACTTTTTGTTTAAGATTTCCTCTTTAGAATTCACTATCTAGTAAGCACAGATTACATCTTTCTGATTTACTAGGTTTATACTTTTAGCCTTATCTACTATTGACCATTTTAATTAAAACTTTTTATTTTATGTAGTTCCCTTACCCAATCACCTAATGCAGTTGTGTTCCTCATTTTATTTGTAATAATTATTTTTGTTCTCTCCTCATTTCTATCATTATTCACATACCTATTTCGGTTCATTTTCAGTATTGTATTATTTAAAATTTTCAGCATTGTATTATTTAAAATTATATTACAACATAGTTCTGAACCTGTCCTTTAAAAAATACCCCGTTCCCCTTGGTATATCCTCTTACTATCATCCTTTTTAACTTCACATTGGTATACAATTTAAAAAATTAAGCAATTGCCATCCAGTGGACATTCGTTAGGTATTTTACAGTTACATTTTCTCTCCAAATTTAGTTAACCTGATTTTGTTTATTTTACCATTATTAGAACCTGTTATAGTATTGCCTAAATCGGCAACGATTGAGAATGAAAGTTTAACTGTGTTGTTATTAATAAGTTTAGTTAATCTATTCTCTGGGGGAAGTTATTTTAAAATTGAAATTAATGACATAAAATGTTTCAAGTGAAATTAATTTGAATTAATATTTTTTAATTTTGTAGAATTTTTTAGGAATATTATTTTGAATATGTTTGCTAAAAGGCGGATTAAACCAGACTTATTTTTTTCCGTTTATTTCTCTTATTTTTAATATTATTATTATCACCATTATATGCTTCTTCATTATTTTAATTTCATTCTTTTTATTCTGCTTATTATTTTTATACTTATTTTTATTTCTAGTATTTCTTCTTTATTTCATTGCCATTGTGCAGTTTGTTCTATATTTGATTTTACCATGATATCCTGATCTAATTAAAGCTTCATCATAATAATCCTTGTTCTTATTAAATATATTCTCATGTTGATATAACTCCGATATTCTTTTATATATACTGGAGACCATACCTTTTTTCATACATTTAGGATGATTCGGTTTATAATCTATATAGAATAGTGTTTGGTTCGGTTTGTGATACGGTTCATAAGCATTACATCTAAGAAATTCACTATTTTACAATTGCTGTCTATTGTTATTTTTAACTTAAGGTCATTAAAAATATTTTAATTTCTTTTTAATTTTTTCTGTAATTCAATCGCTTAATGCATCATCTCTCTATATATAGCTCCCTAACCCTAACCCTAACCCTAACCCTAACCCTCCCCATTTAAACCCGGTATTTTTTTATGTACATCTCCTTCAGCAACGACAGACCTACCAGGTCAGTTACCTACGCTGTCTAGCGATACCATCGTAATATCAAAATGGTTATCTCTATCTTTCCTTATCAATAATTCATCATTTGGTCTAATTAAGGCTTTCCTTCTTGGTCTTATAATCTCTATTTTTAATTTAGTTATATCTGTTTCACTTTCTGCCAATTTAATGCTCTTTCGAATAGTTCAGGAGTTAAAGAAGGATAATTATGTCAATATCAAACATAATGAATTTCTGTTCTGATTTTTAGGAATTTTCTGGAACCAATCTATCACCTCCCTAGAAGAAAACCAAAATTTATGTTGTTTTTAGATTTTAAAGTTGATATAATCCTATCTATTTTTTTTTACTAATATTACCTAGTGCAATAGTTACACGGTGCAATTAATCTAATGCTTGGTTTATTGTTGAAGTCAGGTTTGTGGTCTTTCAATTAAACCGAGGGTTAAGTGGTGTATATATTCCTATTTTATTCTGAATGTTCATTTTTTTCACATATTCTTAATTCTAAAAATTTAATCTATAAAGATCCTTTTCCGTCGCCTTTTATTTAGTTCACCCAAAATTTATATTTATATATATGTATCATCGTCGTCGTCGGCTCCTACTCGTATCTGAGCATTGGGTCCTGTCGTCAGGTGGGTGGGTGCCTATGTGATACATGGCTGTACAGTCCGATTCTATGGCGGAAGAGCCCCGGACAGTGCTTACAGGGAAGGGTAAGGAGATGGGTTTGCTCTCGCTCCCTTCTCCTTCTTCTCCCAGCCTCTTCCCTTTTTCTCCTTCCCTCCTCAAAGTAAGCACTGCCACGGTGTACAGCTTTCCTGTCCATGGCAACCTCTTCCCACGAGGAGTGGTCGATGTCAGTTGCTGCCAAAGTGCGCTTCAGCTGGTCTTTGTTGCACATTTTTGGTGCTCCTCGTGGTCTGTTTCCTTTTGCCAGTTCTCCGTACATCATTCTCTTGGGAAGCCTTCAGTTTTGCATTCTGTGGACGTGGCTTGTCCAGCAGAGGCGGTGGGGGATAATAGTGGCCTCAACACTTGTCATTTTGGCACGTTCCAGAGTTGGAGATATGGCTCTGTCAGGGTATTTTCATAATTTGCCTTAATTTTGTTTGGTGGAAGCGTTTCAGATGTTTTATTTCTCTTCTCTATAGTGTCCACGTTTCACAGGCGTACAGGAGCGTGGAAAGGACAACTGCCCGGAACACCATTATCTTCGTGGTCATTGTAAGTGCGCGGTTGTTAAATACGCGCCAGCTGAGTCGTTTAAAGGCGGAATGGGTTGCTCTTATTCTGTTCTCCACGTCCATGTAGAAGTAGATGTTAAATTGCTTCTAAGATAAAAGAATTGATCTACATCCTCTAGTGGTTGGTTAATTGTGATATTAAGGGCTGGGAGCGTCTGTCTTGGCAGATGTTGGACGAGGGTCCTGGTCTTGTCCGTGTTGATCTGCATCCCAAACCTTTCATATGCAGAGTTATGTGCGGTCTGCTAACGACTGCAGGTCCTCTACCGTCTGACCTGGAGTGGCGTTGTCGTCAGCATATTGTAGTTTTTGCATTTCGCATAAGGTGGTTTTGGTTTTGGGACGAAGTCGTGCGAGGTTGAAACTTAATCCGGGGACCCCATTGTGACGTCAAAATTGAGGTTTCTATTCTTTCTGGTCCATAGTTTGTTATCATATTTAATTAGAGTTCTTCTTGCTAGTCTTATAATGTCTAATTCTAATTTTGTTATCATTGTTATTTTTCTAGCTAGTTCTATTGCTTTCTCGAAGAGATTTGGTGAAATAGAGGGGTAATATGAATCTATATCAAACATAAGGAATTTTCTATTTTTGCCTTGGGGTAGTGTGCTGAACCATTCAATTACCTCTTCCGATGATTTCCACAGATTATGGTAAATTTTGTTTTTTAATCTAGGTAGGATTTCGTCTAATATGTTTTTGCTAATGTTTCCCAAATCTGAAATACATGGAGAAATCAGTCTAATGCTAGGATTATTGTTGAATTCTGGTTTATGATCTTTTAGGGTAAAACGTGGGCACAGTGGTGTATTTCCCTCTATCTTATCCTGTATGTTCATTTTTTCACTTATTTTTAAGGTTTCAGAGTTTAAACTATTCAGTTCTTCATTACTTGCTACTCTATAGTTTTTATTGAGTTCCTTCATAATTAGGTTGCTGTAGGTTTCAAAATCCATGCTGTATATATTCATGGTTTTGTCTGCTGGAATCATCAAGTTCGGATTGTCTTTAATATATTTAAAGGTATTATTGTTTTTTTCCATTGTTGAGTTCATGTAACTGTGTTTCTTCTTGATTTTTTTTATCCATTTTAACATGTCTAATTCGAACGCTTCTAAGGCAGAACTTACTGGTGGGAATTTTCTGGATTTAATTTTATATTTTCTATCATAAGGGATTTCTGTGTTTTCATTTACAATTGTGTAATTCGGGTTAGTTTGTGTGCATCCATCTGTGTTTTTTCTTCTGTACTTTTGTGGTGGAAGATCCTCCATCGAATTCTTTTAAGAAAGGAATTCACGGCTTGTACCAGTAAAAAAAATTTTTAAGTTTGTTTTTGAAATGTTGTTACTTTCAATGTATACCGTTTTCGTTTAACTGGTTTTTAAAATTACAATCTAGACCAGTTAAACGAAAACGGTATACATTGAAAGTAACGACATTTCAAAAACAAACTTTAATATATATATATTATAATATATATATATATATATATATATATATATATATATATATATATATATATATATATATATATATATATATATATATGCGTGTGTGTGTGAGTTTATATATATATATGTATATTTATATATATATGTATGTATATCTTCTATATAAGTAAAACAGTGCGTTTGTGTGAAAATATTTAGCCAATACAATCTTAAACTGCTGTCATATTACACTAAAATTAACAGGAAATAGTAATTATACACCTAGGGTGGTTTATAACGAGTAAAATCTTTGTTTGGATGGATAAATAATGCGTACAAAAATAAGTCAGCAAGTTTAAATGCAAAAGGTTGATTTCAACTTGCCGACACATTTCTATTTTTGTGCTTCTGCAAATTAAATAATAGCTTGAAATAGTTTAAATTTAAATCTTTTATGTCGATAGCTCAAACGGAGGAAACGAGTGCTAAATGTTTGAGCCTCGATTTTCGCTGATGGCACCCAAGTAATTCTTAAAAATCTTTTTCAATCAGTACTATATATATATATATATATATATATATATATATATATATATATATATATATATATATATATATATATATATATTCAATAGAGAATTGGCTCTGTAATAATAAATAAGAAATCTGCATGAACAAAATATATTCAAGAGTATTTTACAACTGGGCAAGGACAGGCGCCTCCGCTTGCTTATATATATATATATATATATATATATATATATATATATATATATATATATATATATATATATATATATATGGATTTGAATACAATATACGGGAATTCATCGAGAGCTCTTTCGGCTATCATCTCATCAGGAGAAATCGATAGCATACAAAACCAATATTACTGGCGAAATTAAAGAGCACTACGGGGGAATTTGAGTGTACCCCCTCCCCAAAAAAAAAACGATTAAAAGAAATATTTAGTCTGAAATTACGTTTAAAAGCGATTAAAAACTAAACCTTGGCACAAAGAGGGGAAAGAGGGGGGTGGGGAAAAACGGGTCAAAGTTCCCCAAAGAGAAATAATGTTTTCGTTGTCTCCTTTTGCCGGTATAAAGAAGGTTTTCGAACCGCAATAGAGACAGACTCCAAAATCTTTAAATGGTTTTTGGAGTCTGCTCTGTGTAGTACCTCGAACCACTTCATTTTATATTTTTCAGCACAGCATGTATTATCAACCAAATGCTGGCCAATGGCAGAGTCCAAGGCTACGGAAGGAGGAAGACTACCAGATCCTCCCCTCCCCTGTCTGATTGTAGATGGAACGTGCTGGTTTATACGAGTTAGCAAATGCAAAGATGTCCGCCCAACATAACCAGCATTGCACTGGCATTTAAATTGATAAACAATATTACTAATTTGGGTGTAAGGCAAACTATCTTTTCGAAAAGAGGGAAAAGCAGGTCTCGTAGTGTATACCAAACGCAAGGAAGCAGAGTAGAAGCACTTACAAACACTTCTAACAGTTTAATGCTCTTGTCCCCAATCCACGGCAATTTTAAATAAATCGGGCACTTCGCAGGCCCAAACTTTTTAGGGGATTTGAAATCATCAACCTTCTTGTCAATGCAGTCTTCAATAAGGTCTAAGGGATAACCATTATTGATAAATATTTCTCTGATCTTTTCAAGTTCGGAGTCTAATCTATTAGGTGAGCATATCATGAGAGCTCTATGTATCAGCGTATTAATTAAGCCGACCTTGCGTGATTTGTGCACAAAGGACGACCACATATAAGCCAGTAAAAGTAGGCTTCCTATAAATGGTAGTGAGAAAGCCAAGAGGGGGCTTAAAAAAGGTTTGGGCTTGCGAAGTGCCCGGTTTATTTAAAATTATATATAACTACTTCATTTACTCACATAAAATTGATATACGAAAGTATAAATTTATGCATAAACATTAAGTATTTACTTCAACAGTGCTCAATACGTAGGTAGAGCTAGTTAGTAAGTTATAAAATATATATGGCGATTAAGCTACACTGAATATTCCGTGTTTCATCCGCTCTAGGATTCTTCAGGCTTATGCGAGAATTTTGTGGTTGTCTCGCGTTTTTATATACGCACCTTCTATTGAGTTTTAAGTTAGCCACTCAGCTTTCCAGTATCCACTGCGCCCTTCCTAATCAGCCAATAAGCAGGCACTTACAGGACAAATGCCCATTTGACCTCCGGTTGACCCGTTCTTTTATGTGTGCTATTTAGCGTAGATATCTAGTGTCTTGACCTGTTTTAAATCTTATAATTTTTTTTGATAATTTTTTATTTTTATATGTTAGTTTATATATATATATATATATATATATATATATATATATATATATATATATATATATATATATATAGATGTTGCAGTTCTTTAAAGCATAGGATAGCAAATATTTCATAAAGGCATAATCTACATGGATCGTCTAGGTCACTACATGTGTTTGCTTGTCTTACTATTTTCCATTCGACTACCGGCGAACGTCCGCTTTCCTTGAGTTCCCAGTATTTGTTTGCTAGCATTGTTTTCATACGATGTTTTTTTATTATTGAATGTACTTTTGTGGTCATAATATCGATTTTTGAAATCTAAGTAAGTCATACCTACGTAATATGTCTTGTTATTCGGGTTTTCTTCCGCAAATATTATGGCCTGGTAAACTATACTTTTGGTTAGACATTTATTTTGAAGTGGGCAGAGTGTGCGGTACTACAATTGCATTTACCTTGTTCGTTATTAGTATTTTTATTTTTATTTCTCGTATGGTTGTTGTTGCCCGGAGTTGGTTTATTATTATTATTATTATTATTATTATTATTATTATTATTATTATTATTATTATTATTATTATTTCTACTAGTTACATATGTGTCTTTTGTTATGGTGTCCACTTTTTATTGTTTATTTTGTTGTTGCTTTCATTGCTTTTATTTAGTATTCTGTTATTATGTGCTTTAATTATCATCTCAGGGGTTGGTTGCGGGAAAGTGCTTTTCGATAAGATCTAGAAATTTATTGCCAAGTTTTGTTTTTAACATTTGATTGTATGGCTCCGTATACCAGATTATATTTCTTTTTCTTCAATTTTTAATGTTATTATAGTTATTGGTGTTTTGTTGCTTATATTTGATATCAATATTTTTTGTATCCACTATTTTTTAGAGCTGTTTCATAGATATTGGTTGACCTGTTAAATACATTTTCATCGCTTGAGTTATTGCTGAGTCTACTTACGATCGAGTTAGGAATCTGTGTTATAATTGATGGTGGGTGATTGGACTTAGGGTTTACGTATTAAGTAGGGTTTAAGTAGGGTTGATATGTGTTTTTATCTAAATTTAACGTGACGTCCAGGAAGTTTGTTATTTTTATGTTAGCTAATACGTCTACTTTTAGGCCTAATTTTTTCATTCCCTTGTGTATGATTTTCTTAAAGTTATCTCCCTTGACTTTGTTGGGGTCTTTTATTATAGCTAGTCCATCATCTCTATATAGGTCGATATCCGTAGTATCAAATAAGCCTGTGAGGGTATATAGAATGAATAATCCCACAAGATCTGATGCCTTTGCAGAATCCCTGGCACACATCGCCAAATCAAACGAATTTGTTATTTTAGTTTTTATCCATTGGTTATTGTTGTTTATTAGAACTGATTTTCTACATTTTTTAATGATGTTGATTTCTTCCGAGGATCAGCGCCGCATGCCTCGGCAAATTCTAGGGCAACGTTGAAAAGTTCTTCCGATATCGAGGAATATAAGTCTATGATGTCGAACTGTATAAACGTGCATTTATTTTCGTTTTCTATATTTTTAAACCAAGTGATTGCTTCGGCAGTATTTGCCCACTGGTTTAATTCTAGGCCTTGTTTGATTTGTTTGTTTACTCTAGAAAGTATTGCTTTGCTAATTCTACCCATTTCTGGTTTAATTGGGTTTATATATAAATTAAAAAGACTTGTAAATTCTCAAAATTATCAAAGACATTTGTCATGCCGGTTATTTTAAAGAATAAATTTATATTTGCTGATTTATATATGCGGCTGATTTTGAAAATAGAGATACAAAGATTACAATATTAATAAGACCTTCGTTTGTTTGTTTGTTTTTGTTCATACGTTGTGTCACTTCGACCCCTCAGCATTCTACATTCTGACAGCAATTGCTTACATATTTGTTTACCAGCAATGCCCCAAGCAAACTACTTTTCCATTTTACTTTTTTGTAATTTTTTAAAATTTAAATTAATTAAATAATAACGAATTGGATATGTTGTAAACCATTTGTTGTTTTAGAAAAAAAAAAAAAAAAAAAAAAAAACGCAGCACAAACGAATAGTTAAAAACAAATTTTTCTTAAGCAAATGCCACCACGCAAACAGCTTTTTATTATTTGACCTCATATTCTAAGTGTTATTTTTTAAATTTCTCAAGCAAAGTTGTAAACATAGCTATAATTAGATAATTCTGCTCAGCAATATACGACACACACGAACAATGTTAAAAATAACCCCCAAACCGACCGACATGATTTTAAAAAATGAAGCGAAGCGAAACAAAGATTAGTAGTAGGTACATCCGATACATACACACACACACACACACACACACACACACACACACACACACACACACACACACACACACACACACACACACATATATATATATATATATATATATATAATGGGTGTGTATAAGAAAGCCCATTCTGATCATGTTACCCCGAGTCCAGTCCTAATTTCGTGCCTTGAATAAAAGTATATAGTTTGTTATCTCCTTCGCAACCACCAAGAAGAAATCACACGTCAAAACATAAGGTACGTATGAATATTTTAAAACTGTCTTTTCAAATGAATGTTTATTATCGTTTAAAAGTTAATTTATTTCTTATGTCTCGTGTTGATTCTCAAAACAACCTGTATTATTTGTTATATGTGAAGTTTCGGTATCAGATTAATTTAATTACGAAATTAAATCCACCAGAATGCATACTCATTTTTTTCGTAAACAGATCAGTTATTTTAAGTTTTTGTTAATATAGTAAAAGAAAACAAGACAAAGCAAAAAAAACAAAAAACAAACAAACACGAAAAAAAAAGCAAAACAAAGAATGAACTACTTCATGAACTACTTTATAACCGTTCGAAATTTCAGCAATTATTTTAAAAAGTGAATTACTTTTTAATAATTTGGAAGTATTTAAACTATACTATTCAGATTCGAAATCATGAATCTGCACATAATTTCGAAAGGCACTTTCTGTTTTTTAATTCACAGAAGCCACATGCTCTCGTCAGGTCAGTCATGAGGGGATAAAAGTTTTAAATAATTAATAATTGTATTTCTACTTTTGCTTGTTTGACGATTGAACATTTAACCTTCAAAAGACCATCTCTTAAAATTGATTATACTCAGCACTTTTATCCGTTGCGTCATGAGATGTGAGAATAACCTAAACCGACGGTCCAAATAATAAAAATAATACAAAATATCAATCCTCATCTAAAAAATTTCGAAACGTTATTTAAACTTTTGAATAGAAAGTCGTCTGTGGTTTTAAATTTTTCAGCAAATCTTTGTGTTAAAATATTAAGTGGAAGCTTTTAACATGCAATAATTGGATGACTAGAAATGAAACCCGCATTAACGTTGAATACAATTATTTCTTTAATTTATTATTGGTTGTACTAGGCAATCAGCATTTATCAAAGTGAATTGAGGATAAGAATTGTTAATGAAATGTTCGGCTGAATAATTAAACGATATTATGAATAGATTAAAACGATTAATGGAGTGGACAAACTTTGCTTACTTCGATTTGTATTTGTTTAAATTGGACCTGAAGACGACCATGTTGTAATTTGTGGGGAAGTATATATATATATATATATATATATATATATATATATATATATATATATATATATATATATATATATATGCGTGTGTGTGTATATATGTATATATATAAATATATATATGTATATATATGTATGTGTATATATGTATATATATATGTGTATATATGTATATATATGTATGTGTATATATGTATATATATATGTATATATATGTATGTGTATATATATACGTATATACATATATGTATGTGTATATATGTGTGTGTGTATATATATATATATATATATGCTAATTTGGCCAAATTTATATATATATATATATATATATATATATATATATATATATATATATATATATATGGGCATATTTTATTGGTTTTGAAATATAGGTTCTTTTAAACCAGTTGTTATAAAAATTTTAACCACAGAATAGTATTATAATCTTCAAAAACCTGAAAGTTTTCATATAGTTTCGACCCAAAGAACCAAAGATATGAGCATTTCAATATTCAATTTGGTTACGAGTATAAATATATATAGGGAGAAAGTATATATATATATATATATATATATATATATATATATATATATATATATATATATATATATATATATATATATATATATAAATCACCCCTGCTCAGGTGCATGCTGTCATAAAAAAATCACCCCTGCTCAGATGCATGCTATCATAAAAAATCACCCCTGCTCAGGTGCATGCTATCATAAAAAATCACCCCTGCTCAGGTGCATGCTATCATAAAAAACCTTAACACCCCAAAAGCATGTGGACCTGATCTCATTCCAGCTGTGCTATTAAAAAAGTGCTCAACCGAAGTAGCTCTAGTTCTCTCCAAACTCTACAACAAATGCTTTAATGAATCATGCTTTCCGGGCTGTTTGAAAACTGCTTCTGTGGTACCAGTATTCAAGAATTCTGGCGAAAGAACTGATCCATCAAATTATCGCCCCATTGGCCTCCTTCCACTTTTTGCCAAAATATTTGAGACCATAATTAACCATGATCTAGTCCTTCACCTTACAGATGCTAAACTTCTTACTGACAAACAATATGGATTTAGACAAGCCCGTTCCACAGCAGACATCCTCACTGTAATCTAGAACGTATATACCATTCACTGGACAAAGTGGGGGAGGGCAGAGCGGTAGCTCTAGATATATCTAAGGCTTTTGACAGGATATGGCATAAGGGTCTCCTCAGGAAAATTAAATCATACGGTATCACTGGTAGAATTCTTAACATAATTAGATCCTTCTTAGATAATGGAAAAATCCAGGTTGTCCTCGACGGTCATACATCTAAACAATATGATATAAATGCGGGAGTGCCCCAGGGGTCTATCCTTGGACCTCTATTGTTCCTAATATTCATTCATGACCTCCTCGACAAAACTGCCTCTGAGATGGGTATATATGCTGATGACACCACACTCTATAACTGACAGGAAAACAAATGAACACAACTAAAAAAAATGACAAAAACACTAGAGGATGACCTCCGATCTGTAGTGGAATGGGGACAAAAATGGATGGTCACATTCAATGTTGCCAAGACTAAACTGGTTTCCTTCAATAATTACAAGAAACCTTCTCTGCCACCAATAGCAATGGCAAGTGACTCCCTATCTGAGAGTACATCTTTCAAACTGCTTGGCCTAACGTTCACAGAAAACATGAGTTGGAACAATTACATTGAAAACATTGCCAGGGCCACTGCGAAGAAGGTAGGTTCTCTCTACCGTGCTAGAAAACTACTGACACCTGAAAGTATCCTGTACCTCAATAAGGCCACCATTCGCCCATGTATGGAGTATTGTATGTGAGAAGTTGTATTACCATACAAGTCGAAAAGCTTATAAAAAGCATATAAAATCAACAAATCTTTGATATGACAGGGGTGCTTTAAAAATGAAAGTTTCTGTTTAAAGAACAATTGAACCATGATACTTGACATTTTTAATTTAGACTTAAATTCAAGCCATTATCACCGCACAACCAGTAAGGCCAGGCATATAAAATCAACAGTGGGTTCATTGATGTGACAGAGGCGCGTTCTGAATTAAGCACAATTGAAGTATGATACTTGACTTTTGCTTTTAAACTTTTATTCAAGCCATTATGTATAACAATAATTTTATAAAATCAACAATTGGTTGTCTACAAGAAATTGTGAACTGCGAGAGGTTCCTCCTGGGGCACCGTGATAGCATGCAATCAATCGATTTGATGGAAAAAAAATTGGGCGATTTCACCAATTTCGATGACAATAAAAATATGGGCGTGTTAGACATTCGTTGATCATCATTCGATCTCGGGCACTCTGCTAGTATATATATATATATATATATATATATATATATATATATATATATATATATATATATATATATATGTTGCAGCATTGAGAACATTACCTAGATAATTAAGAATTAAAAAATCAGAGAACTCCCTGCGCTATTCAACTATATATATATATATATATATATATATATATATATATATATATATATATATATATATATATATGAGTTATCCACATACAGTACTGTTTCACTGTATCACAGCTCATCAGCATGGCTAGACAGGCAACTACCTTAAGCCAGGAATGAAACCCGAACGCCCAAACGACAGTCAAGGCTTCTTACCTCTTACGCTGTTCGCCTGCTGTGCGCTAGTGAATTAACGATGTTTTGACATCGTCCAAATGCCTAAGCTCGATTTGCTTACACAAAGAGCATCGCTTAATACGTTAATGACAGTTTGTATATCACTGCCCAATATGCTCAACCCAATATATATATATATATATATATATATATATATATATATATATATATGTTGCAGCATTGAGAACATTACCTAGATAATTAAGAATTAAAAAATCAGAGAACTCCCTGCGCTATTCAACTATATATATATATATATATATATATATATATATATATATATATATATATATATATATATATATATATATATATATGAGTTATCCACATACAGTACTGTTTCACTGTATCACAGCTCATCAGCATGGCTAGACAGGCAACTACCTTAAGCCAGGAATGAAACCCGAACGCCCAAACGACAGTCAAGGCTTCTTACCTCTTACGCTGTTCGCCTGCTGTGCGCTAGTGAATTAACGATGTTTTGACATCGTCCAAATGCCTAAGCTCGATTTGCTTACACAAAGAGCATCGCTTAATACGTTAATGACAGTTTGTATATCACTGCCCAATATGCTCAACCCAATATATATATATATATATATATATATATATATATATATATATATATATATATATATATATATATATATATATATATATATGTATGAATGAAAAATCAATACGAAAAATATATGAATGTTTATATCTTTTCTGTATTTATTTTTTGTGTGTTGACGTGTAGGAATACAAAAAGTCTTTTGAAAAAAAAAACCAAGAATGTTTCCTTAAAAAGCACATAATTTTCGACCGATCCTTCGATCTTCTTCAGTGTGAATGATAGAAAACCTGAGTGAGCGGGCAGAGTTAGCAGCGGGGGGAGAGGCACGGGTATAGCCATTAAGGTAAAGGTCTATTTGAATATGACCCTTCCAGCATTTTCGACTTGGAATGGTCACCAACTTGTGTGGCCTCCATTCAAAACCAAGTCCTTCCACGCCACCCCACGAACACACTCGTAAATGTGAACATACATGTATATACGCTCGCGCACTGCCACAAATGCTTCTTCACGTACATATACATACACAGGATACGCGCACTCACGTTTATGGACGTGTTCACATATACAGCTGGAGATTGATGAGTAGATGTAGATGATGAGCAAAGTTGGTGTGAATTAGAATGTCTTTCCCAAGAGCTTGGACTTATGTATTTATTGTGGGTCGAGGTTGTCTCGATTGTCTGCACGTACGCACCCACCTACACACATACACACATGTTGTATATTGGTTTATATTGGAGGAGATTATATATTAAAACGTGTCATGCGTTATCTAGTGGATGTAAGATATTGTTCTTTTAACAGACAGATAATAAACGTATAAATTGTATGTATGTTGTTTAGCTAGGAGGACATGATATTGACGTGTAACTTGAATCATGTTGTATCAGACTTATCACACGGGATATTTTTACAGTTCATATGCAAGAAGAATAATATATGCTTCATACCTTTTTTTCTTGAGAGTTCTTCTGTATCTTCCCGCTGCGTGACGAACCATGAAGCGATCAGCACCATATAATTGAGACAACTGTTCTTCTTAGTGAAAACCATAAAACAACTCTTTATATTGTTACTAGCGGGGGTACCCGGCGTTGCCCGGGTTTTTAGAGGCTTGTGTGGTATGGGTGGTAAATGAAAACAAAGCGAAGTAATAACCCTGTTTAAGTATTATAAATACAAACAATGTATTGCAAAAAATCGTTAAAAAAAGGCAATTAAAAAAAATTAACGTAATGCAATACGAACGGTCTGGCGGTGCCCGGGTGTTTGAAAAATCCAAAAAAAGTTTGAGAAGGGGGGCTCGAACTCGAAGCATTGAGACGGAAGCGCAAAAAACAAATGATGATGAATTAAGTAAAAAGTGAATTAGGTTAAATATCAATTGCGCAGTGAAGTTTGTTTTGGTTTAGTTTCAGTAGTCCCGCATCACACTCGAATTCTAAATGTTTTTTTTTTGTTTTCTCGAATTCTTAATTAATTTATTTGCTTTAATTTTAATTTAAGTGTAATGCAAGTGAATTCACGATATCGTTGCGTTGTAATAATAAATAGTAAAGAATGAATGTTTGTGTAAAATAAATGCCGAGTTGAAAGCACTAATAAACAAAGCTCATAGTTAGATTTCACGGTTAGAGTCATTAAAACCGGAAGTAAAAACCGGTTAGTCCCGCAGCTTGCGTCTTACACTAACTAAAAAAATAAGCTAAAAGAAAACAATAATGATAATCGCGTTGTCGCGTTTTTTTTATATGGGAAAAACAGAAAGCATAAAAAAAGAAAACAGCATAAATAACTTTGTACGATTCCAAACCGATGTTTCTTCGTAATGTTCCTTGTGAACGCATCCGCTGCGGTGTAAATGGGAAGAGAGGAAAGGAGGAATCTAACAGAGAGAAAAGATATTGCAACTTTCATTGAATCTAACCGATTTTGGCAGTGGACGCTCACCGGAAAAAATATAGGAATGTACCATTGTTTACGAACTGTAGAGGTGACATGCCTATAGCACACCTCAGATAATGTGCTACAGTTTATACGCGTTACATTTGCCTGTAATGTCATGATTTTTAATCCTATTAAGGTCAAAGTCGGATGGGAAAAATGAGTTCATTTTATTTATACAGAGCAGAGAAGAAGAGAAGACGAGAAGAAGAGAAGACGAAAACAACAGAACATATGACATTGTATCTTTGGAAAATTCGACTTGTTTACGTTGCAGGTATAAATCCCCTCATGATATAGCACACATCGTATTGTTTATATTATAAACTCATGGCGTTACTTACGCATAATTTTCTCATTGCATACGTATTCATATTTAATTTTCTATTAATAATTTATTCATTTTGTATCGATTTGCTATGTATTAATAATTTATATGAATAGCTATGCATAAATACTCCTCGAATGATTTTAATTTTCGGATGCGTCATCGCATTTTATTCATAAGCTGGGTTGGTCGGTCTGTTCCGTCTATGTTTAAATAGTTCTTCATTACGCGCCCAGATATTTGTCGGTATATCACGCGTAGGTCTTACATTAAAATTTTAGACACACGCAATCATATCTGTCGACCAGGCACACACGCAGCGTATTATAAATTACTAGCGGGGGTACCCGGCGTTGCCCGAGTGTTTGTTTCCGGGACGGGGGGGGAGTTTTAAAAAATGTTATGGTAGGTAAGTAGGAAGGATCAAACCCGGAGTCATGAGTAAAAGTAGGAAAATAAAGTGTGAAAAAAAAAAAAAAAAAATCTGCAACGTTAACAGTTCGGCCACCAAGAAAAGTCCATTCCAGTTGTTTAGGAAAAAAAAAAAAAAAAAAAAAACGACTACGGTAGGTCGGCGCGAACGTGAAAATATAATGTGAATTGTCCAGCACGCTAACCACTACGCCACAGAGCACTGCAGCTTAGTTTAGTGATTTTAAATAACTTGACATGAAAGAACTACGAAGCCAAACCGGTGTTCTCTTCTCAACTGTTCCTTGTGAACGATCCCCAAACGGTGTTAAGTGGTGGCAGGGGGAGGAGGAATTTATTAGAGAGAAAATATTTTACCACTTCCATTGATCTTAACCGATTTTGGCCGTGACTTCTCAGCAGAAAAAGTATAGAAATCTAAGATTATCGAGGAATTTGAGAAATAATAAGCCTATAACACACCTCAGATATTGTTCTGCCGTTTGTGCATATTATATTTGCATGAAATATCTTGATTTTTAATCCTATTAATGTCAAAATCAGACGGGAAAAAATGAGTTCATTTTATTTATATAGAGAAGAAGAGAAGAGATAATATAAATTTATTAAAGTCGTCTCAATTGGTTTTCACAGGATCTGCAGTTTCTACATTTTCTGTTCATACAGCCCGCTCCTAGCTGTCTGTCCACCCTTGTGCAGACATCTGTCTGCTCTGGTGGTCAATCCTCAACTCTCTGAATCTCTCCAAAACTAACTACATCACATGTTCTCCCACGTAACCTAATTACGTGTCTCATACGAATCTAATCCACCTAGTTATTTGTTTATTCAAAACCCAAAAGAATGTTTACATCTATTTTCTATTTTCACATTCTTTTTGCGATTCACACGTCAATCATTTCTTTCGCAATTTAATTGTTTATTCTTCTAATCATAATAACTGATCCAGCGACCATCCGTCGCTCAAATCAATTAACAAGAATACAATAATAATAATAATAATAATAATAATAATAATAATAATAATAATAATAATGTTTTGACCATTGCTCCCACTTGCCACAGTTAACAGATACTACGCTATGATATCACAGCCTAAAGGGTCATAACATTACACACACACACACACACACACACGCACACGCACACACACACACACACAAACACACACACAAACACACACACACGTTTATTTATTTTTTTCAAAACGATACTGTAGATTTCGTTAATTGATATATAAAAACATACAATGTTGAAAAAAAAAATAAAATGACTAAATAAACGATCATTTACTTGACTTATTCTATTCTTGTTCAAACATATTAAAATTTATTAAAGTATTCGGATCGTTCTTTTTCTTTCTTCTCTCACACCCATGCATACTCCTATATGCACATATATACTCATACATACATACATACATACATACATACATACATACATACATGCATGATGATGATTGCAACGTCTTGTCAGACGAGTGCCACTTCCTCAGATACGAGCCCAAAAATGACTTTCATCGCCACAGGACCATTTTAATAGACAAATGCGTGAGGGAGTATCTATACACAGATGATGTTACAGAGTCTTAGCTTTGTACGACAGCTAAGTCTCTCTCTCGGTTCAAAATGTTGAGATCCAGCAACAAGCAAGAGCAAGATAGCCAGCAACAAGTTAAACTGCAGACCAGCTTAATACGGGTACTGGTCTCCCGCTTTATGGTTTTTTAAATTAGAGATTTGCTTCTCCTAGAAAGGTTGCCGTCACCACGGCTTACGGGAGCCCTGTCCACCCCAACGCACACATACATACACACAAACACACATGGTGCTAGTTGGCCGTTGACCCCCCCAAAAAGGGGTCATTTGCCCTTTGGAAGGTCTTGTTTTTAATCCTTCAGGGAGACTAGCCACCCTATTCACCAAACCAGTCTGGTGGGGGAACCAGTTTAGTCGCTGGTGACCCGACCATGAGGTAGGTAGTACTGGGTTACATGGTACCAGTAGCATATGCCATGACCTGACACATAACATACATACATACATACATACATACATACATACATACATACATACTGCATGCATGCATGCAGTAAGTACTTGGTATAGAGTGAAAGCACTGTTTCCAAATTAGAAGTCATCACAAAAATTGGGAGCTCGATATGCCGGTTAGAGAAATCAGAGATTAATAACGTTTAATGTTGGAAATGAAACTGAAAGATGTATTGCAATTCTTAAACAAGGAGTTGAATAATAGTAACAATAACAACAATAATAGTATTAATAATAATAATAATAATAATAATAATAATAATAATAATATATACATATACATATTTATACACATACATATATATATCCATATATATACACACATACACGTACACACACATATATATATTACTGATAATGACAATAACAATACTGATAATAATAGTCATAATAATAATAATAATAATAATAATAATAATAATAATAGGAAGAAGGATAAGAATAATAATAGTGATAATAATAATGATAAAATCATAGCAATGATAGTAGTAATGATAATAACAACAGTACTAGCAATAATGATAATAATAATGATATTAATAGCTATTATCGTAATAATAATAATAATAATAATAATAATAATAATAATAATAATAATAGTAAACCTAATCCTGTATATCTTGATAGAGGGATACTATAGTATATAGGGTTTGTAAGGGTGAATGGAAGGCGCACCCGTGTCTACATCTGTGCATTTTGTGTGCGCAATTGTGCGTGCTTAGAAAATGAACTTAAATATATGTCGGAAGTTTGAATGTGTGGAATCTGAAAAAGTAAAATAAAATGAAGTAGAAGACCTTACGTAAACAAAAACTAACTTCTAGTGGGGGATGCTAAGCCGTTCTTCCACCGTGCATACTCACTCTGCCCCGTGCCCTGTGGGGAAATGTCTTTGGTAGGTTTCTATTTTTTATGAAAAGAGTACTCATTTAGCGGTCCCAAATCTTTATTGAGACCGAAGATGTGGGTGTTAAGTTTCAGAATGAGTTTCTTTTCATGTTGCCTTCTTTTTCACTGTGTCTGAAAGTTGGAGGCTGTACGTACCCATTGCATATTGTCTATGCTGTGGTCTATGAGGGTGTAGTGCATTGCTATTGTGTGCGGTATGGATTTGTCCCTAATTGTTTGTGGTTGTTGAAACGTAAACGGAACTCTCGGCCTGTTTTCCCCACGTAATTACCCTTTGTGCATCTAGTGCAATATATTATGTAAACTACATTGGGGATATCGCAAGTGAGCGGAGGGAGTTTAAATTGAGTGTTTGTGCCTCGGAGTGTAAATGTGTCACTAGTATTAATGTGTTTGCACACTTTGCACCTGGGTTTGTTGCATAATTTGTGTCCTACTGATGCGGAAGTGTTGTGTATTTTGGTGCACGTTAGAAGTGACCTTAGATTTGGGGGCTGTCTTCTTGCCCTGGGTGGAAGCGTTTTGTATATTGTGTTGAGGGTTGGGTCATGCTGCAGTTGTCTGAATATTTGTTTAAGTGGTTTGTGGAGTTTGTCTGTGTTATTGTTGTAATCAAATACCATTGGTATTTTTGGGGAAATTTATCCTGTTTCTATGTTCTGCTTTCCTAATTGATTCTTTAATTATACTAAGGGGGTAATCTCTTTGAAGGAAGTAGTTGACAAGAATTCCTACTTGTTTTTCGTACTCAATCGGGTCTGAGCAGATTCGTTTGACACGTAGGCACTTGCTGTATATGATAGATTTTTTTTTGTTGATAGGGTGACAACTATTAAAATTAAGGTAACCGTGGCCATCGGTGGGTTTGGTGTAGAGTGATGTGATTCTTTGTGATGTTTACTAAAACGTCTAAAAATGGGATGTGTGTGGTGGAGTGTTCTGGCGTGAGTTTTATGTTGTTGTGACAGCTGTTTATATGTTGATAGAAGTCCATCAATGCCTCTTCGCCATGCGGCCAAATGAGAAAGATGTCATCTATGCACCTATAATAGTGTAGTGGTTTTAATTGGTAAGTGTAAATGTATTTCTGTTCAAATATGTGCATGTATATGTTGGCATAACTGGGAACCATTTTGGTTCCTATGGCTGTGCCTTTAATTTGCAGATAGTGTTGGTTGTTGAATGTGAAGTTGTGAGTTAAGATAAATTGTATAATGTTGCCTATGTCGTTGATGTTTGTGTCTTGTAGGTTTTGAGTGTGTAAGAAGTTCTTGCACGCAGATATTCCATCCTCATGTGGGATGTTGGAATAGAGTGAGGACACATCCATAGTAACAAGAATTGCATTGTTTGGTATGACCCCTATCCTATTTAAAATTTGTAGATAGTGTGTGATGTCCTTAAGGTAACTGTATACATATATATATATATATATATATATATATATATATATATATATATATATATATATATATATATATATAACTACTTAATTTACTCGCATAAAATTAATATACGAAAGTATAGATTTATGCGTAAACTTTAAGTATTTACCTCAAAAGTGCTCAGTACGTAGATAGAGCTAGTTAGTAATTTATAAAATATATATGGCGATTAAGCTACACTGAATATTCCGCGTTTCATCCACTCTAGGATTCCTCAGGCTTATGCGCGAATTCTGTGGTTGTTTATCGTTTTTATATGGTCTTCTTCTATTGAGGATTTAGTTAGCCAATCAGCTTTCTAGTATCCACCGCGCCCCTTCCTATCAGCCAATGGGCATGCATTTTATCGGACAAAGGCCTATTTGACCTCTGGTTGACCTGTTCCTTTGTGTGTGCTCTATTTAGTTTCTTGATCTGTTTTAAAATTAGGTTCGTGTTTTTTTAATGTTAGTTTATATATAAATATATATATGTGTGCATACATATATGCACATATATATATACATATATATACATATATATATGTGTGTGATCGTTTATGTATATTCATGTTTATTTCATTTATTTATTTGTTTGTTTATTTTCTATTGTAGAATAGAGTGGATGAAACACCGAATATTCAGTGTAGCTTAATCGCCATATATATTTTATAAATTACTAACTATATATATATATATATATATATATATATATATATATATATATTATAATTTTTTTCCTTTCGCAATCGCGAATAAGGGGAAATAAACCACTACCAGCACGCCAGCAATGAAAGATATATTGCACGAAACCATTTGAAGGTACGAAGAGATTTTTATTCTCGAGCGTAAAAAACAAAACACAAATTGAACGTCAAACAAAAAATTAAAGGATCCAACAACAACAGTAAATAAATCCGTCATACAGACTTATCTCCCTTGACTGATAAGTGGTCTTAACTTAATACTAGCGTAGTGCAAACCGCAAGTAGATTTAGATAAACAAATAATAGAATTTCTAGTGGGGTTGTGAGCACATCATTTTGAATTGACATAAAAATGAACCTGATAGAAAAACAATTCGTGTATTCATTGAAAAAAAAAACATTGTTGTAGAGACTTATTTTAGCCAAGTAGGACATCTGTCAACAGATGCGTTTATTTAATTTTATAGAAAGTTTTAAATTTCATGTAAAATAGTAGATTCAGTAATGTCTTTTGTTGCAGAGGGTCTTAGTAATAAATTTAATTTCATCACCCAGTCTAATCTTCGAACAAATCACTAATGCTCAATGGATAAGGGTCTTAATTAAATTTAACTTTTGTTTTTGGGGACAACATGAGTTCACGGTGTGTAATGGCCAGTAAAAGTTAGTTTTCGATAAACTGAAGCAACAAGATGAAAAGAAACTTTAGAAATTAGTCTAAAAATGAAGGAGAAGAATAACCTTTATCTAAAGTAAACTTAAGAGCTGGATGAATATTGTTAATAGACAAACAAAAAAAATATCCTGTTCTATCTCATTGTTGAACAACAGGTGTCGTCAACATAACGAATATGAACGCCTAATCTTTGAAAACCAAATAACAAACCTTCTTCATGAATACCTACAAAATTTTGACCCAAAAGAGAACCCATAGAAATACCATCGATTTATTTGTGGCGAATTTCATTAACTCAAGGAAAATACTTTCGAGAATAGGAGTTCGTAGTTGATTACGATATAGTCTATAAAAGGGAAACACAGGTGAAAAGACTTCAAATATCCAAGAAACACGTAAATTTGTCGGTATAAGTTTGTATATATACATAATATATATATATGTAATATAAATATATATATATATATATACACATGTATATATATATATATATATATATATATATATATATATATAATATTTTCACAAAGTCAAGAAAATAAAATGAGAGCATCATATTGTGTATTTTTATATTCGTTATAATTGCTTTGTGACCATTCGGACAATTGCAAACATTATGCCATTCAAAAAATATTCTAAAACAGTCACTCTTCAGACGGCGAAATATCCTATTTATACATATATGAACATATGCTAATCTCTATTTAAGAGAGCAAGCATATGAACCTACCTCCACCCTACTCTTCTATATTTTCATTTAATTATTTTTCGTTAACCTTGGAATTTATAAACCGTCCCATTTTCGTATTTCTACTTTTTAAATTATATTTCAACCAATTACCTAAATTAATATTAAATTAATCCCCCCTGTGGTTTTATTTGAGTAATTATTTTTCTCCTCCGCATTATTCATTTAGTTGAATTATTTTCTAAATACTTAACTTCACACTCAATTTCTAGTTTATATTTTATGCCCAAACTATATTAGTTTCGTATCAGTTTTGTTTTTATCTACGTCTGTTTTATAGGTTTGCCGAGGTTTACCAACTATTAGAAACCGGGACGAAGTTAAATTTATAGATATAAGTACATACATTATTTAGATCAAATTAAATTGAGTCCTGTCATGTTAAATAAAGAAATAAAATCCCGTATTAGTTTCTGCATGCTCAGCCGGGGGATTTTTCCCTTGTGGACAGTCTAGGTCATTTATGAAATAGACTTTCTCTTTTGACTGCAGTATGTTGATTGTTCTGTGTAGTTCTAGGAGGTACAAATACTCAGCTATTGCTTTCGAGATAGGGTTAGTTTCTTGCTAATCGCCTGAGGCTCTCCTACCAGAAAATGCTTACGGGGCCTCCCGGTATTTTTAGCAGGCCAACCCTCCTCTTTATGTCACATCTTCCTGCTATGGAGATAAATAATTTCTTTCTGTTTGGTATAACGTAGAAAACTGAATGGAGAAGTTTTTCTAGAAAAATCAAGTATGGAAAGATATAAATGCAAATAGATATCCATATATCATCAAACAAATATGAAAATTTATTTTTCTTTTCATTTTCTTTTGCAGTTTTTATCAAATTATGTCCAGTTTTTCCGTTTGGCTATTTCTGGCTATTTACAGCAGTGTGTATTGGTCACAGCAAGTTTACGCGGCCAAAATTTTAGCGGTCACACTTCCTATGTACAGTCATGTGGCCGAATCAAACGCAGTGGCCGTAGAGTTGATGAAACGTGGTCACCAAGTCACATTCTATTTTCCTGATTATTTTGACTCCAACAAATGTGCCCCTAATATGCGCACAATACGATATGGACACGACACCATGTCCACCGCACAGTCGCAAATAGAAAGAATTACTAAATTGGCGTCTGGTGGGAAAACCTCGAATCTTAATCTCCTACAAGGAACAAGGAAAGCATTCTGCACCCAGTTAGTTAATGACACAAAAGCTCTGGAAAAACTACGACACGAACAGTTCGATTTCGCAATTATTGATTATCTGTTTTTTCTCAAATGCTACTTACTCGTTCCTTACAACTTGTCGATACCTTTCGCTGGTATTAGTACATCTATTTCGCAACTGGATGCGGGTCAACCAATAGCCACATCAGTGACCCCGTTTTTCATGACATCATATACACCCAATATGGCTTTCCATGAACGAGTCATCAATACTATTATCCACGTAACGTCACACATTGTTTTTGATTTGATTATAGAATCTTATGATTATTCCAAAATTGCCCCAGGACTCAGCTGGAAAAACTTACAGGAACTTTCCAAACAAGCCGAGATATATCTGGAAAATTCTGACATAGTTCTCAGCTATCCAAAACCATCAATGCCAAATCTAATCCAAGTTGGTGGACTTACAGTAAAACCTCCAAAACCTTTACCAAAAAATATCCAGAAATTCTTTGACGAAGCAGAACATGGTGTTATAATCGTGTCATTTGGGTCAACGTTTAAATTCAACGAGAATTTGAAAAATATTTTTATGTCAGTATTTCAAAAATTGAATCAACGAATTTTCTGGAAAGCTGACGAAGAAAAAGAAATAGGAAATGTTTTAATTACAAAATGGTTACCCCAAAACGATGCATTGGCCCACCCAAACACAAAACTCATAATTTATCATTGTGGTAATAATGGAATGTTCGAGAGTCTCTACCACGGCGTACCTTTAATTTGTGTCCCACAAGCAGCTGACCAGTTCATGAATTCGCGGAAACTAGATTATTTAAAAATTGGTCGATTTTTCTATCACGATGATCTCTCACCAGTAAAATTACAAGAATGCATACATGATGTCCTTGGTGACCCTAAATACACAGCAAATATCAAACACTTATCAGAAATCTATCGAAGTCGACCAGAAACAGGAGCTGAACGCGCTGCATCGGCCATTGAACACGTGATCAAATATGGCGGAAAACATCTTAACCTCAATCAAGTCGATTTATCAACTTTTCAATTATTAGCTGTTGATGTTTGGTTTACTATTTTTCTATTACTGATTGTTTTTATTAAAATTCTTATTTGTATTTTTGTTTTTTGCAAGCGTTTTGTGCAGTCGAAAACAAAAGTTAAACAAAATTAATTTTTTACTTTAATCTTTTTTAGTCGAATGTACATTTTTATGTTTTTAATTGAAATATCGAAATAAACCATATTTTCATGTCACCGTTCTTCTTTCATTATTCACTATTTCTTTTCTTTTTTTCAGTTTTCTCAGTTTCATTATGTCTGGAGTAATGTGCTATCATGTTATCGTGTTATTTTTGTGGCCAATCTCTAAAGAAGTAAATATCTTTTGTTCCACTCCAGAGTGTGCCATTTTCTGGGGAACTGGATATTCTCGAACTACTACTACTACTACTACTACTACTACTACTACTACTACTACTAATAATAATAATAATAATAACAACACTTTTCTGTCTCTGTGAGAAGATAGAAGAAAAATCTTGAGGTTGGAAATGTTACAATTTTAAATATACATATAGGTAGGTTGATTTTCCACTATTGTTGAACATAAAATGTATCGATGCTTATAAGGGGGATTTTGGTCAATAGTGAATACTGACATATTACATGACATATAACATGATATACAACATGACATATAACATGACATATAACATGATATATAGCATGATATATAACATGATATATAGCATGATATATAATATGAAATATAACATGACATATAACATGATATATAACATGACATATAACATGACATATAACATGACATATAACATGATATATAACATGATATATAATATGAAATATAACATGACATATAACATGATATATAACATGACATATAACATGATATACAACATGATATATACCATGACATATAACATGATATATAACATTATATATAGCATGACATACAACATGATATATAGCATGACATATAACATGATATATAGCATGACATATATAACAAATAGATCGTAATCGTCTGCATTTTTGAGACGAGGTGTTTTCATTGATTGAGATTGTCGGACTGACTTCCTCATCTTGGTTGTTATAGTCACAACGTTTCGGCCATTTTGCCCTCCCCCCCGGCCTTCATCAGGTGTTTTGTATCGAACTGGGGAACAAATAGATCAATTAATTTTACGATAACTATTTATAATCTATGTATCTATAAAAGTTAGAATGCGTGTGTGTGACAGGACACTTTTCAACCTATGTACTCAGTGAATGTTGGATCTACTAACTTGAAATTTAGTATATAGAATATTCAGATATATGGAAAACTTTTTAATCGGCTTTCATTAAAAAAAAACAAAACAAAGCGGGGTCAAAATTTAAAAATTGGTACATATGGATCGTCGGATTTTTACCTGTTTGTTAACTGTTTCACGAATGCGCATGCGGGAATGGTTCACATGACAGATTCATTATGTTAAAAATAAGTAGATCTGAAAATATTTTTAAAGATTGTGTCATGCCGGCCTAATGGCTTGACTCACTGTCTAGGTTTTGGTTTCAATCTCAGCTCGAGTACTTTCTTTTTTACTTGCAAGAAGTGAACTATTTAGAAAAGAAAACAATAATACTGGCATGCACATGTCTCAGTTTCTGTATGAATTAAAATATAATATTTATGCGTACTTTACGACCGGGCAATGCCGGATGGAATGCTTGTATGATAATAAAACTTAATAAAACTATATATAATAATAAAACTATATATTTATAATATGATCTATACATATATAATATAATATGAAAATAAAACTAAAACTTAATAAAACTATATATCAAGTTGATAGGAAATTTCTTGCGGTTGTTTACCTTCTTAATTCAGATGATATGTCTCACTCAACCAAAAAATTATTTATCAAAATATGCACCATCACAATCAACACACTTTTGCTAACGCAAAACACGTGTATTTATGCAAGTAACGTAAAAATCTTGCGTTCTGGTTGCGAAGAAGTCACTGAAGGCGTTTTTAATATCGCTTAGATTTTTGAAGCATTTCTCATGCAGAAAGTTATTGAGATGCTTGAAAAAGTGGTATCCGGTAGGTGAGAATTCTGGAGAGTATGGGGGATGAAGCAGATTTTCGTAGCCCAATTAATTCAACTTTTGCAGGGTCGGATTAGCAACGTGCGGTCGGGAATTATCGTGGAGGAGAATAGGCGCTTTTTTTGTTGACTAATGCTGGGTGTTGTCGAACTTTCTGATGCATTTGTTGACAATACTTCACCGCCGTAATGATTTCGCCTGTATTAAAAAACAACTGTAATAGATGAGACCGGTCGCAGACTCCCAAACAGTCAGCATGACTATATTTTGGTACAACTCTGGCTTCGGGAAGTTTCGTGAGCTTCGTCGGCGTCTAACCACTGAACTGAACGTCACCAGTTGTCGTAAAGAACCCATTTTTCATCGCAAGTCACAATTCTGTCGAGAAACGGGTCGTTCTTATTGCGTAAAAAAAAAACGGAAAATGATATTTAATAACGTCGTTTCTTTTGGTATTCGTTCAATCCGCGAGGCACCCATTCACCAATTTTTTTTGGTCTTCCCAATCTCTCTCAAGTAGTTGGAAATCATTGTATACATTACGTCTAATTCAAAAGCAAGTTTTCGAATAGTTGTGCGTGGATTGGCTTCGACTAAGGCTCTAATTGATCCGATGGTCGACCACTACGCTCATTATCTTCAAGACTCTTGTCACCACCACGAAATTTCGTAAACCACCATTGTGCTGTGCGTTCAGTAGTGTTTTCTGGGCCAAACGCTTCATTGCTTTTTCAACAACTTTTCGGCCTAGCTTGAATTGAAATAAGAAAATTGTGCGAATTTGCCTTTTTTCCTCTTGTAGTCAACGTTCAGAAAAGGAAAACATACTTGTTTGAAAACGATTGTGATTTACACGGTTAAACACTCTTTAAATTGAAATAAAGATTTTATAACGAAAACTCATTTGAAAATACATCATTTGAAATAAAGGTTTTATAACGAAAACTCATTTGAAAATACATCATTTGAAATAAAGGTTCTATAACGAAAACTCATTTGAAAATACATCATTTGAAATAAAGGTTTTATAACGAAAACTCATTTGAAAATACATCATTTGAAATAAAGGTTTTATAACGAAAACTCATTTGAAAATACATCATTTGAAATAAAGGTTTTATAACGAAAACTCATTTGAAAATACATCATTTGAAATAAAGGTTTTATAACGAAAACTCATTTGAAAATACATCATTTGAAATAAAGGTTTTATAACGAAAACTCATTTGAAAATACATCATTTGAAATAAAGGTTTTATAACGAAAACTCATTTGAAAATACATCATTTGAAATAAAGGTTTTATAACGAAAACTCATTTGAAAATACATCATTTGAAATAAAGGTTTTAATTTTTATTTTATTTCGGACTACTAGTCTCATCTTATCTTTTTTATTTGGTGCACAACGTTTCGGCCAACTTCCTCTGGCCTTCGTCAGGTGGTAACCGCGACGGATAGGAACTTCGAATCTCCTAACTGCATTATCAGCCATCACTGTCATCCGTAGTTGTTGTCGTCTCACCACATACAATGCTCATCTACAAAATAAAAAAAAATTCCAATAAGGAATAATATATATATATAAAGGTTTTATAACGAAAACTCATTTGAAAATACATCATTTGAAATAAAGGTTTTACAACGAAAACTCATTTGAAAATACATCATTTGAAATAAAGGTTTTATAACGAAAACTCATTTGAAAATACATCATTTGAAATAAAGGTTTTATAACGAAAACTCATTTGAAAATACATCATTTGAAATAAAGGTTTTATAACGAAAACTCATTTGAAAATACATCATTTGAAATAAAGGTTTTATAACGAAAACTCATTTGAAAATACATCGTTTGAAATAAAGGTTTCATAACGAAAACTCATTTGAAAATACATCATTTGAAATAAATGTTTTACAACGAAAACTCATTTGAAAATACATCATTTGAAATAAAGGTTTTATAACGAAAACTCTTTTAAAAATACATCATTTGAAATAAAGGTTTTATAACGAAAACTCATTTGAAAATACATCATTTGAAATAAAGGTTTTATAATGAAAACTCATTTGAAAATACATCATTTGAAATAAAAGTTTTATAACAAAAACTCATTTGAAAATACATCATTTGAAATAATGGTTTTATAACGAAAACTCATTTGAAAATACATCATTTGAAATAAAGGTTTTATAACGAAAACTCATTTGAAAATACATCATTTGAAATAAAGGTTTTATAACGAAAACTCATTTGAAAATACATCATTTGAAATAAAGGTTTTATAACGAAAACTCATTTGAAAATACATCATTTGAAATAAAGGTTTTATAACGAAAACTCATTTGAAAATACATCATTTGAAATAAAGGTTTTATAACGAAAACTCATTTGAAAATACATCATTTGAAATAAAGGTTTTATAACGAAAACTCATTTGAAAATACATCATTTGAAATAAAGGTTTTATAACGAAAACTCATTTGAAAATACATCATTTGAAATAAAGGTTTTATAACGAAAACTCATTTGAAAATACATCATTTGAAATAAAGGTTTTATAACTGTTGTGGTGGCAACCACTTATTTGCATATGCGAATAACATAACACTATAAATGGCAAGCCTAAGTTGGCCTTTGTGTGTCTTACTCAAATGCCACCAGAAGTGACGCCGAAGAGCGTACATGTCCTCCCACCAAGGCTCTCTGACTCGACACCGTCATTTGTACATATTGTAAATATACCTTTTCTTTAATACCCTTATTATTGCGTTATCTTGTTGTTTGCGTCTTCATTGTATTTCCTTACTAATTATTGTTCAACCTTGCAACCACAACAGTTGGCGACGAGATATGAAGCATCAAATATAACAGTTTGACGAAGAACTATTTAAAAAAAAAAAGAAAAGTAGAACGCAAAGGGTGACCATTTTTTTAAGGAATGCAAAGTGTTGACGAGCAAACGGATTTTACGCTAAAGAGAAGTTGCAACTCAAGTGAAAAAAAAAACTAACGTGGCAAAAGCGACAATTTACGCCGTTTTCTGGGAATCCGACTTGCAAACGAATGTAAAAGTGAATTTTTGTTTGTCGCTACACGACAAATCTTACTAAAGGACCAACTTGCAAACGAAAAGCGAACTTTGTTCTGTCGAAAAAACGACAGGTCAGACCCGTATTACGAAAAGCAAGGAAGTAACCTACGAAAAAAGTTCACCAGTGGATTCTAATTACTGTTCTCCGTAAACAAAACAACAACTAAAGGACTTTTTAATTAATGTTTTGGTTGACGTCGGTACTAAAAGGAAATACCACAGCTAAAACTAAAATTCAAGGAAAGGATTTTTTTTCTTGAAGTTGTCACTGAATAACGGATAATACAGTAAAACGTCACGGAAAAAAGGGTAATCTCAATTTAAGAGGTATTTTAATTACTAAAATACTAGAGAAAAAAACTCAAACAACTAAATGTACTGCATACATTTATTCAATTGTGACTCGATTAAAAAAAAACCAAAAAAAAAACCCAAGTTTTTATTTTGTGGAAAGAGTTACTTATTAGTAAGTGCCTAAAAACGGAAAGTCAATTCCATTTCGTGATTCCAGATTTTTTTTTGCAGCGTGACTCGCAAAAAGAATATATTATTGCAAGCAGCGATATTATTATTGAAAACAGGAGCTTACAGCAATTTGCTTTTTTGTTGTAACCCAAACCGGTGTATATGGTACATGGTACAATATTTTTTTTAACTACACGCTAAAAAAAAAAAACATGGAAGACTTATCAAAAATGTTCATGCAATTTTTACAAGCACAGGCTGAGCGGGATGAACGCAGACAAGCTACACAAAACGAGCTTTTGCAAACACAAGCTACACAAAACGAGCTTTTGCAAACACAAATACAGGCACAGGCTGACCGCGAGGAAAAGAGAGAGGACAGATTATTGAAATGGCAGCAGGAACAAGAAGAAAAGCAGAAAATGGCGCAATTAAAGCAGAAAAAACTGCAATTGGAACAGGAAGAAAGGCATAAGAAACTACAATTGGAATATGAAGAAAGACAAGAGGAACGTTTTGCTAAAAAACTGGAACTACTAAAGAGTAATCGAGAAAATGTCGATAGTGTTAATTTCTCCCATACAACTATTTTTAATAGCATGGACACATTTCATTATGTGCCTGAGGAAGAGAAGACTTTTGAAGCATACTACACAAGATACGAGGATGTTTTTCAACTGGACTGTAAAAATTGGCCAAATAGTCAGAAAGTGAGCCTCTTACTCAGAAAATTGGGTACATCAGAACACAGCAAATTCGTAGATTACATATTACCTAAAAAAACTGCCCAACTCCACAGCGAGAGAACTTCCCCCCTCGACAGATGTAGCCGCTCCACCAGCGGATCTTTTGCGGTACCCACCACTAACTCCTCATATAGCCTCATCCTAGGCCGTGCAAGGTCACTGGACCCCGGCAATGCCCTAAGGGCGGCTCGGCATTCGGTCAGGAAACACCGTTCCCCCACCGGTCTTCTGCGTCCTTCAGTGGCAGGGGCGGATATGAGCCGTGTAAAAGCCTGTTCCACGACTGGTACCCAGTGCATTTCCTCCATCAGTGTCTGACTCAGGAACGCCAGTCTTTCTGCGTGCTTGTGACTTTTCAAATCCTGCATTCCCAAGCCTCCCTCACTAAGCTTCTGCGTACAGACCTGTCTGCGGACATACGGCCTTCCTCCCATCCAAAGAAGTTTGAAAAGAAGGCGCTCTAAAGCCTTACAGTGATCCGAAGACAGGGGAAGTACAGACAAGCGGTAAAGGATCAACGGAAACACGTATGTAGCACATGCCTCTGCGCGACCCTTCAAGGACAGTCCCCTATGAATCCAAGTCCCTACTGACGACTTGACCTTCGTCTGTACTTCCGACCAATTCTTGTCCAGCTGGAGGTCCGGCCGAACGCACCTGGAAGCGAGTTTACCCCGGTCCAAGCGCCCAACTGCAGGCCAACGGACTTGCTGCGATTGATCACGGCCCCTGTGACAACTTCGTACTCAGCAATCGCCTCTATCACCGCTCTAATGTCGCTACGCCTTGCAGCAAACACAGTGACGTCATCAGCATACGCGGACACCCTGGCAAATTTGCTGCCAGGTAGAGCTATGCCGCGCAGGACTGGTCTCGCCACCTCGTCCCTTAATTTGCGAAGGAAGGGTTCCAACGCCAGGACATACAACAGAGGCGACAGCGGGCAACCCTGCCGCACTGACCGGGAGACCCCAAAGGCCTCCGACAACCTACCGTTTACTTGCATCACTACCGCGGGATCACGATACAGGGCGGAGACCCACTTTCGGAAATCCGGACCAAAGCCGGCGGTTTCCACAACAGCCCTCAGGAACCCATGGTCCACCCTGTCGAATGCCTTGGACTGATCTAAATTGATCAGCGCGGCTTCAGTGTCGTCTTCTAACTCCTCTATGATCGTGCAAACCAAGTGCAAATTGTTCTGAATCGATCGACCCTTCACAGTGTAGTTCTGATCCGGTTCGACCAAGTCACTGATAACAACCTGCAGTCGGTTCACAAGAACGCGGGCCAAAATCTTGAAATCTGTGTTAAGCAGAGTTATGGGCCTATAGTCGTCTAGATTCCCCCCTCCATGTTGATCCCCCTTCTTCAGAAGCGTGACCACTCCTTTGGTAACCTGCCTCAGGATCGAGCCCTAGGCAAACTAATGGTTAAACACGCCCGTCAGAAGGGGCACAAACATGGGCGACAGCCTCAAGAACAGTTTGTAGGGCAAACCATCGAGACCCGGAGATTTGTTGCGGCCAACCTGCTTCAATGCAGTAATGACCTCACGCTCCGTAACCATCCCCTCGCAGCTAGCTGTTCGGGCCGCAGTAAGGCGGGGCGAGCCAGCTAAATAGCTGCCAAACTCCTGGCCACGGAGTCTGGGTAGTTGGGTGAAGCGCTCCTCCAAATGTTGCCGAAACCCATTGCAGATCTCCTGTGCTGACATGAGAGAGCACCCTTGCAGGTTTTCACCTCCCGAATGTACCCATCCGAGCCACGTCTTAGGGCTGCCTTTCGCTCAACAGCATCAATGTTCACCGCTTCGTTGGAGACTCTGTTTAACCTAGCTCTAACTACCTGACCTGCATATCACTCACTAGCCAAGCGATCCAGGTCCCCCTTAACTAGAGCTAGTTCTAGGGATTTCCCCCCTGCCACCGCCTGGGTCAGTCTATCATCTAAGTGCCTTTTGGTCCGAGCCCTAGTTAATGCGAGGCTTTGGCTGTATTGGACACAAAAGTGCCTAATGGTGACCTTAAGCTTAACCCACCAGCTACTCCCGGTAACCGCCTCCACTAACTCCCTCTGAATTAGTGACGTCAGCTGCTCCCGGAAGTCGTTCGACTCCAACAAGGAGGCGTTCAACTTCCAGTAGCCAGCCAACCTAGGCCTATTACCTAATTTCAGATGGGGCAACACGAGTTTGTGGTCCGAATGACCTAGCCAGTGGAACGTGGGACAAGATAGGAAATCTGTGTCGCCCCTTCTAATTAACATCCTTTCCAAGTATGTACTCGAACAGGCGGCCGAACTAGCATGCCACGTCCACATCTCCCTCCCGGTGTGATGGAACCTGTCGACCAGATCGCACGAGGCCATCAGGTCAGACAGGCTGTTGTCACCCCGCCCCGACCCTCTAACCCCCCCCGACTTATCTATCTTGGGGTCCAGGATGGCATTCTAGTAGTCCTCCATTAAGACTACCCGCTCCGGACCCGAAGAGAGAAACACCTCCACCCGCCGAAAAAGGAAACCCTCTCGCTTTGGATGTTGGGCACATAAACTGCCACGATCCGCGCCGCTTTTAACGGCAACATCGACCACGACCAGCCTCCCATGAGCGTCCGCGTGGACAATGGTAACCGTCGCAGACAGAGTGCGACTCACTAGCACAGAAACCCCCCGGCTCTGGAGGCTGCCATATGCTGAGTAAACATCAAAAGCGTTTACCAGCACCTCGCAGTCCCCAGCCCCAACAAAGTAGGTCTCCTATAGTGCAGCTACATCTACCTCAAGGGCCACGAGATCCCTCAGCACAGATCTCATGCCCCTTGCATTCAAACTAGCTAGGTTAAAGCCCGTGGCCATGTTTCCCTAACTAGTAGTATTCGTTGACTAGGGGTCTGAAGTCCTCGGGGGTCAGTACGTCGAAAGCCTGGCCGAGACTGCCCGTGAGCAGGTCGGACGTAAGCCGTCCGTCTCGAGCCAGGCCCCCCCACGTCCAAGGGGAACGTTATCTTTAGCGCCCTATAAAAGGAGGGGTGAACATAAAATGGGACCCTCCCTTCGCACTGATTGGCTATCTTGCCTAGTGATGAGTGCTCCCCGTCTATTATTCTGATTCCTTTAAAGGCTGACTTTCCGGCCTCTATCATTCTCCATAGGGCCTTCGCCCTTCCTCCCCTATTCACCCGGATGAAGGTTATTATCGATGGACAATCATGGAAGTTTCGGGGGTCGGTGACATCCTTGCCATCGACCATCTTTAGGCCCTCCAGCTCCTTCAAATGGCGTCTTTGTCGTCCATTCAAGTCACTAACCGTGTGGCTCAGGTCGGCTTTGCATATTTGATCCCCAGGCCAGAATGGGAACTTTCTGGTTTTCCCTTTCCTTGGGTCCGCCGACTTTTCCTGAGCTATCTGCTGTTCCGGTTCTTTTGTTTCTGCTTCAGGAGTTTTTATCTCTGCTGGAGGTTCAATCTCCACCTGAGCCTCCATGTGCTCCATTTCCATGTTGGGTGTAGTGAATAGGGGAGGGGTTGGCTGAGCTTCCTCCTGGGGGAGTTTTGATTCCGGAAGCTCAGGGTCCTGGTCCTTTTTTTCCCGTTTCTCTTTTTGTTTCTCTTCAGCTCCATCGCTCTCTGAGCCGGACGAACTGACCCTTAGCTTCCTTTTTGTGGCTGTTGCCACTCCTCAGCCTGTGGAGCCGGTTCCGTCCTTTTTCCCTTCTTCACAACCTTGCTCCACGTATTCTCCTCGACTTCTTTCTCCTTCATTCTGGTCTCATTTGCCACTTTTTGCCCTGCTTTTTCCTCGGGCTTCTTTGCCTCCGCCACCGTTTTCCTCAGGGGCAGAATCTTGCGACGTGGCCCGTCTTTTGGCACTGCGAATATAGTGGCCTTCTCCCCTCCACTATGATGGCCATTGACCAGCCCTCGCAAGTCAGCTGTGCGGGGAGCCCATAGAATTCCTTTCTTGATAGTCTCATCCGGAACTTGTAGTCCCTGGTTATTAGGTTGCGGGGGCCCTTCATTACCTCGATTCCCTCCACCTCGCCATATTGCGACATGATGGTCCCCAGTTGCTCCTCGATCAGGAAGCACGGGACTTCTGTGACCGTAACCGAGGATCTTCTCTTTGACAGGTATTCTGGCCGGATCTTTATGTTGCACCATGTGAGGTCCCCTCTTGCCAGCTTCTCTGCCTCTTCCTTTGTCGGCAAGAGGACCTCCCACATGGCGTTAAACTTCTTTACAGCGTACTGGGCGGGGATCTTCAGTTCCCCCAGCAGCTCCATCATTTTTTCTTTGGGCACGCCCACCAGCCTTTTTCCAGTCGCGTCCAGGGTGAGCAGGGAAACTGACCTCTTCCTAATCTTCTCCAACATTTCTGTAACCACCTCTATGTTATTCCCCTTGACGCTGTTTTTATATTTTTCTTCGAACAGTCGCCTGTAGAAATCCAGGGATTTTGTTATCGTTTTATGTTTCGGACCCCAGGCCTGCTGTTCCTCGGCCGACTTTTCTTTGGCTGGTTCTGCTGCTACTACCGCTACTGCCGGAGTCTTTTGACCTGCTGGAATTGGAGAATCTGTAAATACGAGGGCTGGCCATTCCTCTTCCTTCGCCGGCTCCACATTTGCTGATCCCCCCCACCCCCAGGGAGCACCCATCTATTACGAACACATCAAGCGATTTAGTTCTGCACAGACTATCCCCTGCTGACTTCCGGGGGCTGTTTTTCTCCAATCTGGTCTGCATTGGCGGCAATGGTGTTGATGACGACGCTGACTCCTCCCCCTCCAGCAACCACCAACGCTTTACAGGCCGCCTCTTTTTTGCTGCTGTCGCCTTCCACAGTTCTTCATTATCGCCTCCTGGACTCTGCTGGACGTACCTTCTCCAGGCCTCCACTATCTCTCCTTTTGACTTCGCCACAACCGTTGCTGGTGTTATCCAGGGGTCATCCACCACGGCGACTCCTGTGAAGGCTACTTCGTCTCTCGAACTGGGCTTGCCCACCCTGGGTGGCAATCCCCGCATCCGCAACGCTGCCAGACGCCACTTCACTAGGGGTGCCTTCTGGGATGGTGACCTCTGGAACCTTTCTCGTACTGGGGGTGCCTTTTGGGACGGCACCCCCCGCGAACCCTTTATGACACTAACACAAGGTGACAGGAGCAGCAGCCTGCTCCATCTCCTTTGATGGTCCTGAGACCAACTAGAGCCCGCCAATTTGGAAACTAAGGGGACCTTCGCCTAAAAAGGCACGTCGGTTTCCCTTGGCCCTGCCAGCTGCTTAAGCACTAGTTGGACCCCGGACTATCTGTAACAAAAAAGAAAACAAAAACAATTAAAGTTGCCCGAGGGCAATAACGAAAACAATCACAAAGATAACAAATAGGTCCCAGCTGGTCCTATCTCCAAAGAAGGGGCTGGTCCTTGCAGTGGCAAGCAAAACAATTCCGATGCAGATCGCAGCAAGCACTGATAACAGGTACCACACATTGATCCTAGCCAGAAGCGGCCGTAACAGCGATCTCCATCACACTGGATGTATAATGGGGTAGTTATTTAATTGCCGCCCACATCGGCAATATTTGGCACAAGGCCTGGAAAGTGGGACCCCCGCAGGCTCCCCTAAAGAAGGGGCACTCCTGCAATTTTAAAAATTGCCTGAGTAACCCCGTCGGCATTCCCCGGTCGGGGCGCCTCAGGCAGCAAGCAATAAACTTGCCCCACCGGAAAGCCCGGTTGCAAGGCCTGGGAGGGTGGACCTCCTAGGTATTACCCAGGCGGTGTACCTCAGTCCAACAGGTGCTGTAACGGTTCCTGGCCCCTCACCTGTTGGGCTGAGTGTCAAGTGACGAATCCTTGACTTGTACTACCCTGTCTCCCTGCAGCCAAAGCCGCTAGGAGACACATCCCATCATAACGGTGTATAATGGGGTAGTTATTTAAATGCTGCCCACCTCAGCATTATGTGGCACAAGGCCTGGAAAGTGGGAACCCCGCAGGCTCCCCTAAAGGAGGAGCACTCCTGCAATTTTAAAAATTGCCTGAGTAACCCCGTCGGCATTCCGAAGCCGCTAGGAGACACATCCCATCATAAAAGGTTTATAATGGGGTATATTGGGGTATGATCTCACACAGTCGGACGATTCTATTTATAAACGATGCTGCTAAGAACTGACGAATCAAATTAATTCACGTTCTGCTACCAACCAATCAGAAACCACAATTGCTTCATAAATATTAAACCTTTTCTGGAGCAATATCAGCATTATGTGGCACAAGGCCTGGAAAGTGGGAACCCCGCAGGCTCCCCTAAAGGAGGAGCACTCCTGCAATTTTAAAAATTGCCTGAGTAACCCCGTCGGCATTCCGAAGCCGCTAGGAGACACATCCCATCATAAAAGGTTTATAATGGGGTATATTGGGGTATGATCTCACACAGTCGGACGATTCTATTTATAAACGATGCTGCTAAGAACTGACGAATCAAATTAATTCACGTTCTGCTACCAACCAATCAGAAACCACAATTGCTTCATAAATATTAAACCTTTTCTGGAGCAATATCAGCATTATGTGGCACAAGGCCTGGAAAGTGGGAACCCCGCAGGCTCCCCTAAAGGAGGAGCACTCCTGCAATTTTAAAAATTGCCTGAGTAACCCCGTCGGCATTCCGAAGCCGCTAGGAGACACATCCCATCATAAAAGGTTTATAATGGGGTATATTGGGGTATGATCTCACACAGTCGGACGATTCTATTTATAAACGATGCTGCTAAGAACTGACGAATCAAATTAATTCACGTTCTGCTACCAACCAATCAGAAACCACAATTGCTTCATAAATATTAAACCTTTTCTGGAGCAATATCAGCATTATGTGGCACAAGGCCTGGAAAGTGGGAACCCCGCAGGCTCCCCTAAAGGAGGAGCACTCCTGCAATTTTAAAAATTGCCTGAGTAACCCCGTCGGCATTCCGAAGCCGCTAGGAGACACATCCCATCATAAAAGGTTTATAATGGGGTATATTGGGGTATGATCTCACACAGTCGGACGATTCTATTTATAAACGATGCTGCTAAGAACTGACGAATCAAATTAATTCACGTTCTGCTACCAACCAATCAGAAACCACAATTGCTTCATAAATATTAAACCTTTTCTGGAGCAATATCAGCATTATGTGGCACAAGGCCTGGAAAGTGGGAACCCCGCAGGCTCCCCTAAAGGAGGAGCACTCCTGCAATTTTAAAAATTGCCTGAGTAACCCCGTCGGCATTCCGAAGCCGCTAGGAGACACATCCCATCATAAAAGGTTTATAATGGGGTATATTGGGGTATGATCTCACACAGTCGGACGATTCTATTTATAAACGATGCTGCTAAGAACTGACGAATCAAATTAATTCACGTTCTGCTACCAACCAATCAGAAACCACAGTTGCTTCATAAATATTAAACCTTTTCTGGAGCAATATCACATGATTTTTTCCGTCTCGACACGGTAAGAATATTTTGTGATGTGGAACTGTCCACTACAAACAAGTCACCTCCCAGGAATTGTGTGTAACAGCGAACCATCTGAAACTGTTCTGAAACTCAAAATGGCTTACACTTCTAGAGTTGCTAAGGCATCAAATTGGTTGCTAAAGTGTTAAAACTCCTATTCTACGCATTCGCAAATACATTTGTACGTAAACGTTAGTTTATTTTTAGTTATTTCTTATTCGACTGACGATAGCTCACATTAGAACGTTACAAATTTTGTTTTTGGCTTCGGGTTTGATTCTATCTGATGACACCCAGGTCATAACTTGTTTTTTAAACCACGACTATACATTGGGTACAGTATTATGTGAAATAATCGACTGATAGATAATAGAAAACAAAAACAAAAACGGACTGGATTCTCGGCGACATTCTCCGCTCTAACCACGTCCAGTCCGGTTCTCTAGAATTCAACTCGACTCGCCCTATTTACTGTCGGCCTTATATTCTCTCATTTATGCAAATTAAGATGCTGTATTGGAATGAAATAACATTTATTTACATGTTTAAGAATTGCAATAATTCAAATCATTCCAACGTTAAGGTTTTTGCAACGAGTGTTCATTAGTTTTGCTAATAAGTATATCGTGGGAAAAGGCATAAAGTTTATGATTACTGATTTTCATGAACAGAGGGACACACGTAATTATTTTCCGGAGGGAAAAGAAAGTCCCAAGCTACGTGTGCGTCTTGCGTGTGTGCGGGTTCATCACATGTGAAAACAGTTCGCAATAGCATTGTTGAAAAGAAAGAATAATTATTGTTCGATATGATAATTTTGCATGTTGCGAATTAAAGATACATAACGCGCGGAAAGTCATGTTAGGTGATTTAACGTCCCACAAAGACACGAATCGGTGAAATCGGAAGAGAAAACTGATTTGGTTTTCGCGGTGAAGTATATCAACATTAACAATGCATAATGAATAAAAATGCACAAGACAAAATAACATTATAGATAGATCGGCAGACGGTACGTCTCGTAGGGAAAGATCGTCTCCCGGTCCTTTTCTTTACTAAAGAAAAAGATTTCAAGACTGTCGCGCCCTCTAGTGGTAGTTCATTGAAGTGCAAGGGAGATAATCCGTAGTTCATTGAAGTGCAAGGGAGATAATCCTGTCCAATATATTACATCCCTTCAATCTTACTCTGGATCACGAACATAGTCTTCAAATTTTTTTGGTGGTCTCCGAATACGCCCTGACTTGCGAGAGGGTGGTGATGCCGATTTTTCTACCACTGCTGGAGTCTCTGCAACCTCTTCCATATGCCTGCTCTCAGGTATTAAACTTTCCTCAGGACTGTCGGGTGTGCTGGAAACTTCAGGTGTGCCGAAACTCTCAAGATTCTTTGCAGCATTATCTGCTTGTATCTCAGGCGTAAGTTCCACTGCTACTGGTGATGAGAGTTTCACAAGCTGGTCCACATGCCTCCTTACTAGCCCTCTACCGGTTTCCACTTCAAAATTCACTGCTCCCAACTGTCTGGTAATGGTACCTTCAATCCATCGCTGAGTAGATCCATAGTTACGCACAAGCACAGGATCGGCTACTTTAAATTCACGGAGCGGCACCATTACCTTGCTCCCCCTTTCCATTTTATTTTTTACATCCATAGCCTTGTACGTGTCTGGCTTTGCCAAATGAAACGCTGTTCGTAACTGCCGTTTGAACATCAGCTCGGCAGGAGAAACCCCAGTTGATGAGTTTGGAGTTATCCTATAAGTGAATAAAAATCGGTTCACCTTGGTTTCAAGTGTTGCCTTGCCGTCTGTATTCATCCTTTTAAGCGCTTCCTTGAAGGTGCGTACACTGCGTTCTGCTAGTCCATTCGAGGAAGGATGGTAAGGAGCTGTGAAAATGTGCCGAATTCCATTAGCATTCATGAATGCTTTGAATTCTTCACTTGGAAAACAGGGACCGTTGTCACTCACAATTAATACCGGTAGTCCATGAGTTGCGAAGATCCCTCTCAATTTTTCAATTGTGGTCATAGCAGAAGATGATTTTGTAATGCAAACTTCAGTCCACTTTGAATGAGCATCCACTACTATCAAAAACATGTGCCCCAAAAATGGACCTGCATAATCTAAGTGTACTCTCTCCCATGGTGAACTTGGATATTCCCAGCAATGAATGGGAGCCTTGCCGGGATTGCTTTGATAATTTATGCAGGTTCCACAAGCTTTACCGGCTCTCTCAATATCTGCATCAAGATTTGGCCACCACACATAGCTGCGAGCAAGGGCCTTCATTCGCACGATCCCTATGTGTGTCTGATGTAATTGCTGCAACACTTTTGTTCTGAGTATAGCCGGAATTACTACTCTACTCCCCCATAATACGGTACCATCTTCACATGTCAACTCTGTCCGTTTGTTGAAGTAGGGCTTCATTGCCGTGTCTGGAATACACCTACTCCAGCCATTCAGGATGTATTCGTACACCCGACTCAAAGTAGGGTCTCTTCTTGTCTCCAATCTTACTGCCGTCACAGTCACTGGAACATCAACCAAGTTCATCATGTGTATCCTGTTAGAATTAGGTGTGACATCTTGCTCCTGCACACTGATTGGAAGACGACTGAGGCAATCTGCATTTCCATTAAGGGACCCAGCACGATACTCCAACCTGTAATTATAGACAGCCAGAAATATGGCCCAGCGTTGAACTCTGGCAGCAGCAAGAGAAGGGATCGGCTTGTTTTCAGCAAACAACCCCAATAACGGTTTGTGGTCAGTGAACAACGTAAAATTATTTCCATACAGATATTGGTGCAACTTTTTTACCGCAAAGACTAGGGCCAGCCCCTCCTTCTCAATGTGCGCATAATTCCGTTCTGCCTCAGACAGCGTTCGTGATACGTAACATACTGGTTTCTCCCTTCCATCTTCCATTTTGTGAGCCATTACAGCTCCCAGTCCATAGGGAGAAGCATCTACTTGCACCAGAATCGGTCTAGATGGATCAAAATGAGTTAAAAGAGGTGCAGAACACAGCATTCTCTTTGTTTCTTCAAAAGCCCTGGTTTGTTCAGCACCCCATACCCAGGGAGCACCCTTTCTCATTAAGTTGTGAAGCGGTTCAAGTATAGTTGATAAGTTTGGCAAATGACTATGATAATAGTTAAGTGCCCCTAGGTAGGCTCTTAATTCTGTGATGTTTTGCGGTCGAGGTGCCTCTGTCATGGCGGCTACTTTGTCTGGAAGAGGCGCTATGCCTTCCTTACTAATTCTGAAACCCAGATATGTCACTTCAGGAAGGAGAAACTTGCACTTACTTCTCTTTAATTTTAATCCGGCCTTATCTAGAGCAGCAAATACACTGTATAAATTCTTCAGATGACTACTGTCATCACTACCTGAAACCAGGATGTCATCCACACGCACCTTGCAAAAAGGAATGTTCTTCAATCTTTTGTCCATCTCCCTTTGAAAAATTCCTGTAGCACTGTGTACCCCAAATTGTAGTCTGGTGGGCTGGTATAATCCTTGGTGAGTGTTTACTGTTAGCAGTTCCTGGGTTTCTGCATCCAATTCCAGCTGCTGATAGGCATGGCTCAAGTCGAGCTTGCTAAATTTTTGACCCCCTTTCAAAGTAGCAAATATATCTTCTGTCCGAGGAAGAGGGTAATAGTCACATGGTGATGCTCGGTTTACTGTTTGTTTGTACTCTCCACAGATCCGGATGCCTTCATTATTATTTTTGGCAACCGGTACAATGGGGGCAGCACACCTAGAGTATTCCACTCTTTTGTAAATTCCCTGGTTTTCCAGGCGATCTAGCTCCTTTTCCACATCCGCTTTTATGGCATAAGGTACTGGTCTTGCCCGACAAAATTTGGGACTCACCGTTTTATCAATGGGTATTTTGACCTTAAAATCCTTTAAACACCCCATTTCTTCACTGAACAGCGAATCAAATTCTTTTAAAAGCCTTTCCAACCTCGAAGGGGAATCTTCCTGGTATAAAGGAAACATGCTTCTCCAATCCAGCTTTACCTTATTCAACCAGTTGCGGCCAAGAAGTGTCGGTACATTACCTTTCACCACCAGCAAAGGTAGTCGATGCTTTAACCCTTCCTGGATTACTTCCACGTCTGTGGTCCCATGTGGTTTCACTAATTCACCAGTGTACGTTCTCAACTTGACATGGCTTTCCTTTAGATCACGAACTTGGCCAATTTTATTGAATTTTTCTTGGCTCATTACTGTGCATGCAGCTCCAGTGTCCACTTCCATGACCACTTTCTCTTGATTAATTAGCAGTTCCACTAATACTGGTGGTGTCCGCAGGTTAGCAACTGTGTGCAAGTCTAGCCTTTCCATATTTATTTCCATTTCTTCACAACAATTTTCCTCCACATTGTTCACCATCCTGCTTTCCTTACCTCGTTTTTCGGAGTTAGGAGGCCTGCTCTCTTCTTGCCTACACTTCCGACGAGTATGCCCTATTCGCCTGCATTTAAAACATTCCTTGTTTTTAAACTGGCACTTGTCCGCTTGGGGGCCAGTGCTTCCACAACGATAACACTCTCGTTTTAATGGTAACCTGTGTACGGACGTTTCACTTCCACTCGTCTGTGCTCCCAACATCAACTTGGAATATTTCCTTGCCGATTCCATAGACACTGCTATTTCAATGGCCTTGTGCAAAGTTAGCATTCTTTCGCCCAGCAAGCGCTCCTGTATCTTCTCATCTTTCACTCCCACAACCAAACGATCACGTATGTGTTCATTTACTTTTTCTTCAAAGTTGCAATGTTCCGACATTTTTCTCAGTGTGGCCACATATTCACTAATGGACTCACCTTCTTGTTTGTCTCTCGTGTTGAATAAGAAACGTTCATGTATCTCGTTGGGGGCCGGCCTGATGTGCCTCTCCATCAGAATACATAGTTCTTCAAATGTTTTCTGCTCTGGCCTGTTTTCGGCTAAACCCCTGAGAATAGCATAATTTTTTGCCCCAATAACCGACAAAAATATAGCACGTTTCTTACCTTCATTCAACACATCATTGGCAGTAAACAAAAAACTTTACTCTCTCAATATAGTGCGACCATTCTTCTTCCGCACCATTCCATTCTCCAATGGTGCCTAATAAAGCCATTTTTATCCGCTACTCGGCAACTTTTCCTCATTCGATTTGTTGTGGGTGTTCGCTTTTAATTTTAAATTGTATTGTTACTCCTCCGCATTATTCGTTCTTCGTCGCCAATTGAAGTATATACAACATTAACAATGCATAATGAATAAAAATGCACAAGACAAAATAACATTATAGACAGATCGGCAGACGGTACGTCTCGTAGGGAAAGATCGTCTCCCGGTCCTTTTCTTTACTAAAGAAAAAGATTTCAAGACTGTCGCGCCCTCTAGTGGTAGTTCATTGAAGTGCAAGGGAGATAATCCGTAGTTCATTGAAGTGCAAGGGAGATAATCCTGTCCAATATATTACACGCGGCATTCTCGGCCAAACTGTTTTACGTCTGGGAGTTCGCGCTGAGGACGGGCAGCGGTGATGTTTACTCGTAAAACTTCATCCTAGACCGGTTTTATTTTCGCGGGCAAAATCTTATATAGGCGGGTTCTAGAACATTCCAGTCCGTCTATTGTATCACTGCGCGTGAAATGCAATATAGTTCCTTTATTGCATGTGTGCAGATGGTCATATTACGACGTTGTGTCTTTGCGCGTTCTGATATCCGTGAATGTTAAAATGGCGATTGCTATGAAAATATCTCTGCTGAAGATTTGTTCTGGCCATCTGTAGCGGATGTTATGCGTTATAATAAAACTGAAATTCTTTTCAATAAAAAATATTTTTATTGAAAAGAATTTCAATAAAAAATATTTTTTATTGAAAAGAATTTCAATACAAAATATTGCATAAAGTTCAGTTTTATTATAACGCATAACATCCGCTACAGATGTCCGGAACGAAAAAAAAAACCCAGAAAATAATTAAAAAAAATAATAGTTATTTAATCGCCTCCCCACGCCGGCAGTTAGACACAAATGCTGGAAATGTGGGGAAAACTAGTCCCCCCCCCAAAGAGGCACAAATTGCATCAGTTTCTAAGGATTTCTTCTATTTTTTTACAAAGATTTTCTAGTGTTACATTGTTATTGTGCTACAAAATTCAAATTTTAAGAAAAAGGACACTTATAAAATTTTATTTGCAAAAAAAACAAAAAAAAACAAAACAAAACAAAACAAAAACAAAAAACTCACTTTGAAATGAAAGTTGTGACTTTGGCTTAATTCGTTTTGTTTTGTATTTCAATAATAAAGAAATAAACTTGTTTATTTTATTTATTTATTTTTTTTACAAACTTTAAAAAATGAAAAAAGTGGCACATTGGATTAAAAAAGTTTCAATCTTTAAAAATTTGCCAAAAATAATCGCGACTGAATAAAGTCGTTTTGTTGTTTATTTTGATAACATATTTTTTTTTTTGCGCTGACGCATTCAGTAATAAGCTGGAATATTTAACAAAAATCTTTAGTAAATATTGGTTTAGGTATGGACTTAAAAATATATTTGCCAAGAAATAAACTCTCAAAATTGCTGAGTAAATTATTTTACGATATTTTACTCTGACAGACCCCGTCGATCGCTTGTGTCGAAATTGCTTTAATCATCATCAGTAGCGGCAATTAGTCGTACATTAATCGTACATAATTTTTAGTCGTACCTATTTAGTAAAAACGATTAAATTTTTTTATTTTTCTGATTTTATTTCCTAATTATCCATATATTATCTTCCACTGATTTTAATTTTTAATGTTTTTCTCATGTGATTTTATTTTATTCACTAGGTACGTGCAAAATGAATGCCGATGATCAAAATGTATAAACATTTTGACCTCTCCCTTTACTTAAAAATTCACAAAAAAAAATCAGGAATTTAACCAATTTCAATATTTATCAAATAATGATCACGGAACACATTATTTTTATTTGAATCTTAGTGAAATGTATTATTTTGTTCAAACAAAAAATAACTTTACTAAAGTTATGGTTTTCAATAGTAATAAAAAAATGAATAAATTTATTTTTGCTTTTTTATGAAAAAAAGAAAAACTAATTTTTTAGGTACATGACGAAAAAGTCCCCAAAGTCCCTATTAATGAATTCAATATAACTCAGAGAAAAATTAATTCCTCGAACTACCGATATTATCATTGAATAAAGCATTGTTTATTTAATATTTTCACACACAAAAAAATATAATTGCAAAAAATATTTCCACTTTTTATTTAGATGACATGTTTTGCATGATTATTATATTTAAGATTCTAATATTTTCCTTGCTTCATTAAACGTGAAACTTTCGGTGTAACATAATTTTTATATTATCTTGAAAAATAAAAAAAATAAAATTTGATTTAAAAGCAGGAACATAGAAAAATAATTAAACTAAAAAAATGGTAAAAATTATACAAACGTTCACGATAGAAATGTACAGATGCACGTCTGGGGAAAAAAGGAAACCAGCATTTACTACCTCCCTTTAATTGCCTGACGTCATTTTCAGACAGCCTTTTGACTTTTTGACATTTTGGGCTTCCATAGAATCCACACTTGGACGATTTTTCGTTTGTTTTGATTGCGCAACGCAAAAATCGCTTGCTTTTTGCGGCTAATTAAGCTATTTGACGCGTACAAACAATATGTTTTTTATTCAATATCTCAGGACTTTACTATTTATCTTTGAAATAGACCCAGCAAACTAATATTTATCTTTGAAAAGATTTTTACAATAAATTTATTTAACTTCAAAATTTAGCTGAATTTGTCAGCTTCCGAATGTCGCAGTGAAAGCATTTTTCATGAGAACTTTTTTATTCGTGTGTACAAATATTTTTTTCCTATTGGAAATTAACTTATGATTTAATCTTTCAAATACAATTAAAAAAGTAGTTGGAAACTGTTGTGTCGTGGAACAACAGTGAAAATAAGAACAATCAAGTCGAGGTTCGGTTAAGGAACAAGTGTATTAACAATAATGTACAAAGATAGGAAAACGTGTATATCTGCTGGGCACTCGGCTAGCAGTTAAAGTGCAGTCGCATCTGTCTCACCGGTGTTGGAATTACTAGTGCTAATCGGTGTAAATTCCCCTGTTCAAGGAAGGCCGGTATAACAGAAATCAACAAAAAATATGATAAACCAGCATTCAAAACTATTTCCCCTCTATTTCTGCCACCATTTTTGCTCGTACCTATTATTCACGTATTTATTTTATTTTTCATACCGACTTTTGTTCCTTTCTCATACACTCATGTTTTAAGCTTAAATGGAATGTAAACCGTTTTCGCTTGTACACTATAGGAGAGGAAAGAATCTCTGTATTTTCCAGAAGGGTTAATTAAAACTTATACCAAGTACATCTTTATTTTTTATATGTAAGCGGTGGGTGGCTTCTTCACTTTCATTTTCCTCATTTGAAGTATCGTACTTCATATCAAGTAAATTGTACTTATTATGAAGATAACTTCGAACAGTAAATGTGAAATTGTACTTTTCAACATTATTTAGACGCAGATCGGCTAGAAAATTCCTTGATATTTTTTAGTTTAGTTTATTAGTTTGATATTGTGTACTTAAAAATTCTATTAACATCTGAATTATTTTAATTCCAATTTTTCGTGATAATTCACAGAAACTTGAGAATGATACTTAGTGCATATATCCAGCTAGGATTGAACCTAGAAATACCTAGCATTGAACCCAGGTGCGGTGTTAGACCTTACATCTACGAGAATGAAAGAAGTTGCATCAAGACTTCCGATATAAAATTGCCGGAAGTGATAGGCCTCCTTAAGCCTAGATAGTCAACCTTCCTAGAACTGGACATTCGAACAAATTACCGTCCGGCATTAAAATTATTATTTTTTTTTTTACCCCTTCTTTTTTTTATTAGTAAGGCGCAGAAGTACCATTACAGGGGAAACTGTGTCCTGGCCTTGTTTTCTGGCTAAAGTAATGAACGCTTTTTTATAATCCCCCCTCTCTCTAAAACGGGGCAAATGAGGACGTTTGCTACTTATTTTTTACATGGCTAGACTGGGTGGATCATGTCTTGCAGATTTAGATTTCAAGTTTAATAGCTTGTTCAGCTTCTACTTCTGACTGACAGTACATCCCTAACATTTAGTATACGTACATATAGTATAAAAACAACTGACCAGGATAACTTTAATGCTATATCGCGCGTGGAATTGGCCCTCAACTTATCTCTGATAAGCTTTCCTGGGGTTACAAGATAATGACTTATTTAGGCAAGATCGTTTTAGTGCGGATGAATTAACGAGTAATTGAACGCATATACCAAGCACAGGAGAAAACGGAAGAAGCTAGGATGGTGGCCCTTGTTATATCCAAAGCATTTTACAAGGTTTAACATGCAAATCTTCTCATGAACATTAAATTGTACGTTATTGATTGACGAATACTTAACATACATTTTAGACAAGAGAAAAAACCGGGTTCTCCTCGATGGTTGTATATCCAAACAACATGACATGCGATTATGCCATCGGGGATTGACATTAAGACCTTTATTATTCCTGATATTCATAAACGACTTTTCTGATGAAATTGTGCCCAAGATGGATATATTTGCTGATGACACCACGTACTGTTCCAGACATGTGGTCAAAAAGAACAAGTGTACACATATCTCAGGTAATGTCTGAAACATTAGAAAATGCACGTGAAATGGACATGTAAATGGATGATAACATTTAATGCTATTCAAACAAAGCTCGTTTCCTTCAACAAATTACAAAGAATTTTTTTCAGCCATCGTTTGCCTAACGTTCACAAGCAACATGAATTGGAACAAACGTTCACAAGCAACATGAATTGGAACAAATACATAGAAGACATTGCTAAAGTTACTGCAAAAATGTGAGCTCTCTCTACCGTGTTAGAAAAATACTCATACCTGACATTATCCTATATCGCTAAAAAAGCCACTATTTGACCAACCATGGAGTATTGTTGCCACATATGGGCCAGACAATCAACCATTACTCTACCCCCCTCTCTCTCTTTCTCTCTCTCTCTCTCTCTCTCTCTCTCTAAGATACTACCATTAAGAGCCCCCAATGTAATAAGTCCCACACTGTCAACCAAACTAGTTTTAAACCTACATTAATGCAATGAGCTTGGCTGAACTCGCAGCACTAGTGTACCTTTAACGTAAATACTCCGGCTAATCTGTCGTATAGCAAATTTACACACCTACTCCATAGAAATCCCCAGATGCCGGTGTGACACAGTTCTCCCAACTCAAACGTTATGTTCCCTTGCTTTGTTCTTCATCACTCTATCATCTTATATTGTAATGGCCTTAACACCATCGCTTCTCACACTAACGGTTGTCGAGGGGGGTGCACAGGCTCACAAATATTTCAATAAAAACGCACGGCACAGAAGGAAACACAAACATTTTACGTGTGTATTCGTTGGTTTCTCGCTTCGTGTGTGACATTCTCACCCTCTAAATACTAAGGTCCATATGTATGTCTTGTCGAGGCTGTCCATCAGTCTATTGACCAATTTATCTCGGCATCTGCTCCGAGCCACAATCTGGTTCCAACTGTGCCCAAAGTCCAACTCGCCAAAAGTCAAACTGTATTCCTGTTAAGTGTACTATCGTAAAGTATCCAACTCATTAGTGTCGTAAAATGTCGTAAAACCCCTTGCCAATCCTCAACGAAATTGTGAATCCTAATGTACCCGCAAACAAAATTTAAATATACCTCTGGTTCAGTGTTCGATCCCCCCGTTAGTCATCACCACACCTTGACCAACAATTCCATATCAGGTTTATTTTGTCTATCTCTCTATCTATTCTCTATTTCTTCTGTTATCTATTCTTTTTCTCTCTTACTTCCATGCATTTTAAGGAGGGGGTAACTATATTATCACTAGCCTTCTACTCTGCAAGTTTCTTCCTCCGAACTGCAAGATTTTGGAATGATTTCTCAGTGCCTTTCTTCGACTGTACTAACATAAAAAATTTGATATAAACAGAAACCTCACTGCTAAACTCCCTACTTAGGGTGTCACTGGAGGTATCGCTCGTTATTTATAGTAACCGCTAAAGTCTCAGTTGTAATTTGCCTTGTTTGGAATGAATATTAGTTAAAAGAAAGAAACATAAATAATGTTTTTGTGTCTATCACGTTTTTAGACGAAATAAATGTATTTTTATTGGTTTTTATGGTCGAATATGTTCAGCAGTTCATACAAACTATGTTTCACTTTCCTGATATTTTTTCTTTCTTTTTCAGTTTTCCCGAAATGATGTTCACCTCTTCTGTTTATATTTTCTTGGCAATTTTCAGTCTTCATTGCCAACGGCAAGTGCACGCTGCCAAAATTTTAGCCGTCCCAATGCCGTCTCATAGTCATGTGTCCGAATCAAACGCAGTGGCCGTAGAATTGATGAAACGTGGTCACCGGGTGAAATTCTACTTTCCTGATGACTTCGATTCCAGTAAATGTGCCCCGGACGTCACAAGCATAAGATATGGAAAAGATGTAATGTACCATCTGATAAAAATACGTGACAAGATAACTGAAGATGTTTCAGAAGGAAAAACTTCGCGTTTCAGTTTCATGCAAACAGTTAGAAAGGCACTGTGTGCTCAGTTGATTAACGATACAACCGGTCTCGAGAAATTACGACAAGAAAACTTCGATTTTGCAATTGTTGATTATCTTTTTTTTGTAAAATGCAATTTACTAATTCCATATAATTTATCGATTCCTTTCGCTGGTATCAGTTCGGTCATTGAGTTATTAGACGTAGGTCAGCCAATATCTACATCAGTGAGCCCGTTTTTCATGACACCATATACACCCAATATGGCTTTCCATGAACGAGTGATTAATACTGTAACTCATATTATGACCAATATTGCCACGTATTATTTCTTAGAGGCTTATGATTATTCCAAAATTGCACCAGGACTCAGCTGGAGAGAACTACAGGAACTTTCTAAAAAAGCCGATATATATTTGGAAAATTCTGACGTAGTTCTCAACTATCCTAACCCATTAATGCCAAATCTAATCCAAGTTGGTGGACTTACAGTAAAACTTCCAAAACCTTTACCAAAAAATATTCAGAAATTCTTTGACGAAGCAAAACATGGAGTTATAATCGTGTCATTTGGATCAACACTTAAATTCAACGATAATTTGAAAAATATTTTTATGTCTGTATTTCAAAAACTGAAACAGAAAATTTTCTGGAAAGCCGCCGAAGAAAAAGAAATAGGAAATGTTTTAATGACAAAATGGTTACCCCAAAACGATGCATTGGCCCACCCAAACACAAAGCTCATAATTTATCATTGTGGTAATAATGGAATGTTCGAGAGTCTGTACCATGGCATACCTTTAGTCTGTGTCCCACAAGCAGCTGACCAGTTCACGAATTCACGTAAATTGGGATATTTAAAAATTGGTCGATTTTTCGATCTTGCAGATCTGACGGAAGAATTACTACAAGAATGCATACTTGATGTCCTCAGTGACCCCAAATACACAGCAAATATCAAACACTTATCAGAAATCTATCGAAGTCGACCAGAAACAGGAGCTGAACGAGCTGCATCGGCCATTGAACACGTGATCAAATATGGCGGAAAACATTTTCGCCTTGATCAAGTCGATTTGTCAACTTTTCAATTATTAGCTGTTGATGTTTGGTTTATTATTTTTCTATTACTGATTGTTTTTATGAAAATTTTTATTTTTATTTTAGGTTTTTGCAAGCGTTTTGTGCAGTCGAAAGCAAAAATGAAGCAAAATTAAATAAATTTGTTTATTAATTCAATGTTTATTAATCGAATGTACGTCTTCATTTTTTTAATGTGACTTATTTTCAATATTCTGTTTGTCATCAGTGTTTTCATTCAGTTTTTTTTTTTCATTTGATTAGAACATAATCATGTTTTACACAATGTGTCCGGACTGCAAATATTTGGGTTTAAAAATTTTTAAATTTTGACTTAGTAGATCGGTTTTCTGCTGTTTTTAAATATGTCCACGTGATGAATTTGGTGTATCGGTCGATGACGCGCCCTGATATAAAAAACTAGATTTCTTACTGGCTCTCGTTTTTAACAAGTACTTTTAAATATCGTTTAACACGATGCACTGAAAAATCTCTGTTATATTCAGCATCTGAAGAGAGAGACGAGCAGAGACCTGGACGCTATACAATAACAGTTCTCTAACAAGGAAGACTTAAAGTAAAAGAAATATTTCCAGAGTAAGTTTGTAAAATGAGCGCCGAAAAAGCAATAACTTCTTGCTTTTTTTGCCGCCTGAATGCAATGTTTGAAGTACGAATCGACCAGAAAGTCAAGATCTTTTGTCTCGTTTAATTTTCTGAGCAGAGCAATGTCACCGCCGAAAGTACTTTCTATTTTAATATTTATATCAACTTTATTGGTTACCTGCGTTAAGCATGCAATAATTGACAGGGTGTCAGTAATATGTTATATTTTCATTTAAATTGTTTAGTTCTTACTATTAAAAAAAATAGATATGCAAATTCTGTTTCTTTCCACGTGATTTTGCACGCGTTCCTTTTTTTTTTAAAGACTGAGTTCTTTCTCTCTTGCTGTGAATTTTGTTCAATAAAGCCTTGGAAAGAGGTTTGTTTAACGTCTTCATTCATTTCGAGACTACAGAAATGTCCATCAGTTTGGATGAGGATACAAGTTTGAAAGTCTGTTGCAGAGGTCGAAAGGCATGAAGGTGCCAATCGACTTTACAACTAATAAAACTGACACAAGGCTGAGATGCAACGGCAATAGCAAAGAAGAATGACGAACACAAATGTTCGGTTAAACGCGATAGGAATCGTGTTTTATTTTTACCAAGAATAAAGGTAAAATTAATGGAAAAGGAGTTCAAGAATCAGCCGGAGTGAGAATGGGCGTCTCATGGTCTTCAAATCATTGTGTCTTTGAGATACGGTGACGTGCCTCAGGTTGATCTGAGTCATATAGACGGATCTGATGCTGAAAATGGTAGTCAGACGTCAGTGGACATTGGAACAGGTAGCTGGACGTTGGTGGCACGCGGAAGCTGGTGGCTGGAAGCGCTGATGCTGCAGGAGTGAGCTAGTGTCGCTGCAAGAATAAGCTGGAGTTACTGGAAGCTGCAGAAACTGGAGTAACAGACTGTGAGGAGGAGTTCTGGAAGACAGGCAGCAGTAGAGAGTAGAATGTGTATCGCACTGAAATAGCTCGTGATTTGCATTAATAGTGTGTTGAGTAGCTTTGGATTTTGAGTACTGCTGTTGCTGACCCTAGTTCTCACGGTAATTGGATCCACCGACTTCAGGAGCGTCAAGTCAGGATGGGAGGGGTCCCAAATGCCGGGCCGAACTCGATTTGCTGTGAAAGTCGCTGACTTTATGGAGAGTCGTTTGTGTTACAGGCTTCACAGCCAGTGATATTGTCACTAAACAACGAATGACTATTATTGATTTCTTACCGGCAAAAATGTTTGTGGCGTTTATTGCCATTTGAAACACGGTCTAAAAATAAAAAAAGTCTGTTATTTTCTTCGTTGCGAAAAATTGAGCTTTGTGTTTTTGGTTGTTGAAAAAGTTGCTACTATTTTTAGCATGCGTTGTCGTAACGTATTTTGAATGTCGGTTTTCTGCTGACAAGGAGTCGACTTTACTGACATTGTAGAATCGGTGATTTGAGACCACGACAAGTTCATAATAAGCTAATATCCTTAAAATGCATACATACGGAGGTGTTGGGTTAGTTTAAGGGCTGTTTATATGCTGTTTGTAAGTAATGTTATATTAGAAAACTGTTTGTAAGTAATGTTATATTACAAAACTGTTTGTAACTAATGTTATATTAGAAAACTGTTTGTAAGTAATGTTATATTACAAAACTGTTTATAAGTAATGTTATATTACAAAACTTTTTTGTAAGTAATGTTATATTACAAAACTGTTTGTAAGTAATGTTATATTACAAAACTGTTTGTAAGTAATGTTATATTACAAAACTGTTTGCAAGTAATGTTATATTACAAAACTGTTTGTAAGTAATGTTATATTACAAAACTGTTTGTAAGTAATGTTATATTACAAAACTGTTTGTAAGTAATACAAAACTGTTTGTAAGTCATGTTATATTACAAAACTATTTGTAAGTAATGTTATATTACAAAACTGTTTGTAAGTAATGTTATATTACAAAACTGTTTGTAAGTAATGCTATATTACAAAACTGTTTGTAAGTAATGTTATATTACAAAACTGTTTGTAAGTAATGTTATATTAGAAAACTGTTTGTAAGTAATGTTATATTACAAAACTGTTTGTAAGTAATGTTACATTACAAAACCGTTTGTAAGTAATGTTATATTACAAAACTGTTTGTAACTAATGTTATATTACAAAACTGTTTGTAAGTAATACAAAACTGTTTGTAAGTAATGTTATATTAGAAAACTGTTTGTAAGTAATGTTATATTACAAAACTATTTGTAAGTAATGTTATATTACAAAACTGTTTGTAAGTAATGTTATATTACAAAACTGTTTGTAAGTAATGTTATATTACAAAACTATTTGTAAGTAATGTTATATTACAAAACTGTTTGTAACTAATGTTATATTACAGAACTGTTTGTAAGTAATGTTATATTATAAAACTGTTTGTAAAGAATGTTATATTAGAAAACTGTTTGTAAGTAATGTTATATTACAAAACTGTTTGTAAGTAATATTATATTATAAAGCTGTTTTTAAGTAATGTTATATTACAAAACTTTTTTTTTCATAGACGTCACCACTTATCAAGGCGGATAGGCCACTCAAGGATAAGGGTTAAAGAGTGTAGAGTAGTCAAAAGGACAATATAGTAATCGATAGTAATGGAAGTTCGGTAAATTTGTTAACTTAAGTGGAACGGCTCATCAGAAACTTGTTCACGTTGAACTTGAAGACAACCATATTATAGACAGCTGGAAAGCAGGGAAAAGGAAGACAATTCCACAGGCGTGCAGTTCTAAGAAAGAAGCTTTGATCATGGAATCTATGTTTAGATTTAGGCACAGATAAAGAGTGGGGAAAATTATTGATAATGTTTTCAGCTAGTCTAGTGTTTCTTGTGAATGTTTGGCGAGGGGGGACCATAGATTCAAGCTCAGTTTAACACTTTCCATGAAAATAATGATAAAGCAGAGACAAACTCGCAACATCTCTTCTGTGAGATAGAGGTTGCAGCGAAGAGAAAAGGACATATCCCACCAGGCCACGAAGTCTATTTTGAACTCTATCAAGGCAGGACAAGTCTTTTCTAGCATCTCCTTCCCATATGTGGCAGCAGTATTCCATCCTTGGACGTATCTGGCTCTTATATAGATAGAGAATTGCATCAGCAGTGAGATATCTACTGGATCGATAGAAGGATCCGACCATTTTTCCAGCGGCCTTGGCAACAGATTTGATGCACGTATTCCATTTAAGATCAGGAGTAAAGGTCAAGCCCAGAAGCCTGTCAAAACTTGAGGCCTCCCCAAGACGAGAGCCATTCATTTTAATTGATGCGAGATGGGGATCAGAACGTCGAGGATGTAAAGATAGAAGCTTGGTTTTAGATGCATTAAAAGTAACCAGCCACTCTTTTCCCCATTGTACAACGTGATCAAGATCAGAGGAGAGAGAATCGGAGAGAACTTGGTCGTTTACTGTCTTAGATGTGCTACGATAGATGGTAGTGTCATCAGCAAAAATGTCTACGAATGATGTAAGGATGTGATTTGGAAGATAATTAATGGAGATCAGGAAAAGAGTTGGACCCAGGATGAACCCCTGAGGGACTCCAGCATTTATACTGTGAGCTTCTGATTTTTGTCCATCAACTACTACTCTTATGAACCTATCAGAGAGAAATGATTTAATAATTGAGAAGACATTTCCAGCAATACCATAGCTGGAGATCTTGTGAAGTAAACCTTTATGCCCTATCAAAGGCCTTTGATATGTCAAGAGCAATTGCCCTAGAAAGGTTACCTCTGTCGAGAGATTCGCTAATCCTATGAGATATAATTGTAAGCACATCTGCTGTAGATCTAGCAGAACGGAAAACATATTGTGTGTCACTAAAAAGGTTATTTTGCTGAGATGGTTGATTACTTCTCTATTTAACACAGATTCCAGCAACTTACTCATGACACACAGGAGACTTATTGGCCTGTACTGAAAGGGGGATGAACGATCACCTGAATTCTTAAATACAGGGCATACTGATGAGATTTTGCAGGGTGATGGGAAGCAATTCTCCTTAAGACAACGTTTAAACAGTAAGTATGGGTTGAAGTTTTTTGAGTACTATAATTGGAATATCGTCAGGGCCGGTTGCTTTACTGGAATCAAGGTTTTTGATTAGTTTGGCAACGTCACATACAGATATTTGTATATCACATAGTGTGTTTTCTGATCCAGGAGGAAATATTGGGGATTGGCAGCCTTGGTCGCAAAGGGTAGAATTGGCTGCAAAGTTCTTGGCAAAGAGTTTGGCTTTGTCTGATGCTGACGAGATTACCTCGTGTCCATTGATGATAGTTGGGATGGAACACACGCTTCTGTTCAGGATTCTGTTTGCAATTTGCCAAAAATGGTGGAAACCAAGCCGCTGCTCAGCTACTTTGGACTTGACGGACTGAGCATACAACTCTCTTGCGTTCTTTATTACTTTCTTACAATGGTTGCTGGCAGTCCTGAAAGCGGCTTGTTTGTAAGTAATGTTTGTAAGTAATGTTATATTACAAAACTGTTTGAAAGTAATGTTATATTACAAAACTGTTTGTAAGTAATATTATATTACAAAACTGTTTGTAAGTCATGTTATATTAGAAAACTGTTTGCAAGTAATGTTATATTACAAAACTTTTTTGTAAGTAATGTTATATTACAAAACTGTTTGTAAGTAATATTATATTACAAAACTGTTTGTAAGTAATGTTATATTACAAAACTGTTTGCAAGTAATGTTATATTACAAAACTTTTTTGTAGTTAATGTTATATTACAAAACTGTTTGTAAGTAATGTTATATTACAAAACTGTTTGTAAGTAATATTATATTACAAAACTGTTTGTAAGTAATGTTATATTACAAAACTGTTTGCAAGTAATGTTATAGTACAAAACTTTTTTGTAAGTAATGTTATATTACAAAACTATTTGTAAGTAATGTTATATTACAAAACTGTTTGTAAGTAATGTTATATTACAAAACTGTTTGTAAGTAATGTTATATTACAAAACTGTTTGCAAGTAATGTTATAGTACAAAACTTTTTTGTAAGTAATGTTATATTACAAAACTATTTGCAAGTAATGTTATATTACAAAACTGTTTGTAAGTAATGTTATATTACAAAACTGTTTGTAAGTAATGTTATAGTACAAAACTTTTTTGTAAGTAATGTTATATTACAAAACTGTTTGTAAGTAATATTATAGTACAAAACTTTTTTGTAAGTAATGTTATATTACAAAACTATTTGTAAGTAATGTTATATTACAAAACTGTTTGTAAGTAATGTTATATTACAAAACTGTTTGCAAGTAATGTTATAGTACAAAACTTTTTTGTAAGTAATGTTATATTACAAAACTGTTTGTAAGTAATATTATATTACAAAACTGTTTGTAAGTAATGTTATATTACAAAACTGTTTGCAAGTAATGTTATAGTACAAAACTTTTTTGTAAGTAATGTTATATTACAAAACTGTTTGTAAGTAATGTTATATTACAAAACTGTTTGTAAGTAATACAAAACTGTTTGTAAGCAATGTTATATTACAAAACTGTTTGTAAGTAATACAAAACTGTTTGTAAGTAATGTTATATTACAACACTGTTTGTAAGTAATACAAAACTGTTTGTAAGCAATGTTATATTACAAAACTGTTTGTAAGTAATACAAAACTGTTTGTAAGCAATGTTATATTACAAAACTGTTTGTAAGTAATACAAAACTGTTTGTAAGTAATGTTATATTACAAAACTGGGCGTATGGAAGCAAAAATGGGGCAAAGGAAAAGGTTGAGTTTAAACTTTTATTTATTTTCACGACCGTGAAATGAACTTTTATTTTTTTTTCTTAAACGACCGTTAAATGAACTGCTGAATGTGTCAGGATATGTTGGCGGCGGCGGCGGCGGTGGCATGATGGTAGTAATGCTGGTCGGTATATGAAACCGACGACATGGTTAAGCACGCTGACAGACGCGTCAAATGTAGATGGCCAAAGAAATTAAGCTAAGTGAAATTAATCAATCCTGATCCTACCCAAATTCCAACTGCTTTTTTCAAATGTATTTATTTAATGTATTTTAATTATATGCGCATATATTGTCTTTAACTCCTTGCTTCCATGCGAGCCGTTTTTTTTTTAAAGTTTTTACCAACTGTTGTTTATACCTTCTCTCTTAAATGTATTTATTTAATGTATTTTAATTATATGCGTATAAATTGTCTTTAACTCCTTGCTTCCATGCGAGACGTCTGTAGTTAGAACTCGACTCGAAAAATGAATAGCCTAGTCAAAGAATACCGAACAGGAGCGAGGATTTATCTTCTTTTTTTTCTACTATAGAAGACAGAAGAACTTTATTTAAGTAGTATACTTAATATCTGCAAATATCATACGCTTGCTTGTATTAATAAAGTGGCCTCCATGATATTCATACCAAACTAGTGAACTATGCTTATAATTTAACTATCACTATATTTGTAACTGCAATATACATAATCTTAGCTAGGATACTAGGGCTAATTTTCTGAGTAGATGCAACACTCTGTGCCTAACCTTAATGACTACAATTCCGAATCCCAATGAACTAGATGTTTCTCTTATAACTGCGGGGGAAAAGGCCCTAACAGCTAGCTACGAAATCTTAATATACATTTTACCTCCAAGACGACTGCGCTTGTCTTACCTGTCTTACCAACATGCCAAAAAAAAAAAAAATTTTTTTTTTCCCCCTTTCTTCAAACTAAACCTTACCTGTAACTCAAAAATCCTAATGGATATCTATCTGTAAATAAATAACCCCTTTTCTCTTGAACGCTAACAATCTACTCCTTCCCACCAAGCCGCCACTAAACTCCCACATTGCATCGCATTTGTAGTGGAATCTCTAACTTCCAGCCCCTAACCCTCACATGCAAACTGTTTTAATAGCCATCATTAAACAAACATCTATACATTTTTACCTCTAAGGCATGCATTAGAGCTCATTCCTATCCAGTAAGGTATTTAACAGCCTAAGCACTCAGAAGCAGGTATTTAACAGCCCAAGTACTCAGAAGCAAAGCGATCTGCATTACATAACTGTCTCCTCGAGTTTTGCAACGATTAATACGAAATTGAACCGACACTCCTTGTTATGCAAAATGTCCCATGACTCTTACTTCAACTTCAACTTCAACTCTATTCGCACCTACTGAAAACCCGCCCATATATCTATTCACCTAATTACGCATGACTCAAAACTTGCTGTTTTATCCATACTATATTGCACTTATATCTTAACCCTCCTATCATCTAAAATAATTTGGGCACAATTCTTAATACCTACTCATACTGTAACATTATCCTAGACCTAAGCTAACATAAATAAAATAAATAAAAAGGGAAAGACTGAAACCACATTATCTCCTCCCTAACAAGCCTTCTTACAATCATAGTTGCTTACACTGCATGAGCTCCACTCACCCCCTTTATCCATTAACCATGAAATAGCAATGTCCCTAAATCACTTTGAGGAGTGTAACTAAGCATAGATATAACCTCCACAAACTAACCCAGTAACACTAACTAACCACGCGGGGTCGCAGAAATACCTGGATTAGAACCTAGGCGCAGAGCAAACACTCTCAGTGCTGACGGACCCAGTAGATATTCCCAGATCATCCGTCTAGGAGAAGGAAAACTCTGAAACTAAACCAAAGGGGAGGGAGGCCTCTTCAGTCTTGGATGACAACCTTCCTAGAGCTAGTGACTCAAACAAATTTACCGGTTTGCAAACCTAAACTGCTTAAGGAGTAGATAGGCTCTGTCTATCACCCAGCTTCCATACTCCTTCTTTGCCTATTAGTCAAGCGCAGAGTCACTATCTCAGTGATTCGACAGAAACACCCAGCGGTAGATCTTGTTTCTTGGCTAGGGCAACGAACGCCGTTTTCCCAATTCCCGGCACACCCCACCCCTAAAACTGGACATTTGAGAGTGCTTGAGTACAATATATGCCTGAGCAATTAGATTGGGTTGACCTTCTTCTAATGGGTTGAGGGTACTGGATTGACAGTTCCTGGCTGCTGTTCCCGACTGGTAGTACAGGAGCCCTAACTCTTTGGTAGCGTTTGGAGCGGCTGTTCCATCAACAGTTGAATAATATCGGGTTGTTTGTAGTGCCATGACGTGCATGGAAAGGGACCCTGCACTCATCCCCGGTGGGCTTTCCTGAGGCCACAATCCTAATTGGAGAAAGGTCAGCTGATGGTCTACTTGTGATGCATGTCTGATGCTCTGCATAACCTCTTGTTTAACTCCCCTTTACCTAAACCGAAACTCTTTAAAAATATGACGACAGTACAATCTAAAAATAAGCTTAAATCAGGCTTAGGGACAAACAAATTCAACTTGCCTCCTCCCTTGAGGTTTGCATTCACAAATATCCGTGGGCTTAGAACTAATTAAGCTGATGTTGAAGTATTTCTCTTAACAAATACCTTACTGATATATTGATATCTTAGCACTAAGTGAGACTAACCTACACTCCTCCATCCCCTCTAACCACTTTAACATGCCTGGATATCTCCCACTCTGCTGTAAAGACTCTGACAGACACATGCACGGACTTGGAGTTTACATTCGTAATACCCTCCCCCTGACTAGAGAAACAAACCTAGAAACGGATGATCAAAACTTTATGTGCTTTAGACTAAACATGCAACACAATATTAGCTACTTTTATTTTCTCTACCGCTCTCCCTCGACTCAGGACTGCACCATAATAAACAAAGTCTCTGACAGCATAGACATGGCACTGTCCCTCGACACTAGCGTACAAATACATGTATTTGGTGACTTTAATGTCCACCACAAAACCTGGCTTGGATTCTCTACTTACACAGATGCAGCGGGCAGCACAACTCATAGCTTCACTATATCTCACTCCCTATCACAAATTGTTACGTTTCCAACCCGTTTCCCTGACCAGGAAGAACAACACGCATCACTTCTAGATCTGTTTTTGACCACAGTTCCCGATGACTGCATAACGAAGGCCCACAGCCCACCCGGGAACACTGATCATGCAGTGATAATGGTTGAAATCGCCCTAAACTCTAAAGCCAAAACTGAAGAGCCAGTGCTCAAAACGACGAGATATTATAAAAAGGCTGACTGGGAAGCCATCAGGGAACTAATCAGAGATGCCCCATGGAGAAATATTTTTTCTCTCCATGCTGAATAGTGTACAAACGAGACCACTGACTGGTTCAAAACTGCAATTGAAGCGCATGTTCCTATGCGGAAATTTTATAGTAAGCCCCACTTTCCCCAATGGTTTACGTCGACTTGTGCAACTGCCATTGCTCAAAAGCAGCATGCATACCGCAGATTTAACCGACATAAGTCCAGTTCAAACAGACTGAAGTATATAGTAGCTAGAAATAACGTTAAGAAAGAAATAGCGACAGCTAAGAGAGAATTTACGGAAACCACTAAAAAATGCATCGAAGCACAAAAACTAGGAACTCAAGACTTCTGGAAAATCTTCAACAGTGTAGTAAATAATGGCCAATCAACAATTCCCCCACTAACCAACAATCACGAGGTTGTCTCCTCAGCAACCGACAAGGCTAACATGCTTTCCAGTCGGTTTGCCTCAAACTCCACACTGGACCCTTCCAACCACCCCCTACCTGACTTTCCTACGCAGACAGATGCCACGCTAGACGATCTGAAAATCACCCCTGCTCAGGTGCATGCCATCATAAAAAACCTTGACACCTCAAAAGCATGTGGACCCGATATCATCCCAGCTGTGCTATTAAAAAGTGCTCAGCCGAAGTAGCTCCAGTTCTCTCCATACTCTACAACAAATGCCTTAATGAAGCTTGCTTTCCGGGCTGTTGGAAAACTGCTTCTGTTGTACCAGTATTCAAGAATTATGGCAAAAGGACTGACCCATCAAATTATCGCCCTATTAGCCCCCTCCCACTTTTTGCCAAAATATTTGAGACCTTAATTAACCATGCTCTAGTCAATCACCTTACAGATGCTAAACGTCTGACTGACCAACAATATGGATTTAGACAAGCCCATTCCACAGCAGACACCTTAACTGTAATCTCTGAACGTATATACCATTCACTAGACAAAGCGGGGGAGGGCAGAGCGGTAGCTCTAGATATATCTAAGGCTTTTGACAGGGTATGGCATGAGGGTCTCCTCAGGAAAATTAGATCATACGGTATCACTGGTAGAATACTTAACATAATTAAATCCTTCTTAGATAAGAGAAAAATCCAGGTTGTCCTCGACGGTCGTACATCTAAACAATATGATATAAATGCGGGAGTGCCCCAGGGTTCTATCCTTGTACCTCTATTGTTCGTGATGTTCATAAATGACCTCCCTGACAAAATTGCCTCTGAGATGGGTATATATGCTGATGACACTACACTCTATGGCAGGCACGACAGGAAGACGAATGAACACATTTCTAAAGAAATGGCAGAAACACTAGAGGAAGACCTCCAATCTGTAGTGGAATGGGGATAAAAATGGTTGGTCACGTTCAACTAGTTTCATTCAATAATTACAAGAAACCCTCTCTACCACCTATAGCAATGGCCAACGACTCTTTATCTGAGAGTACATCTTTCAAACTCCTTGGCCTAACGTTCACAGGAAACATGAGTTGGAACAATTACATTGAAGGCATTGCCAGGGCCGCTGCAAGAAAGGTGGGCTCTCTCTACCGTGCTAGAAAATTACTAACACCCGAAAGTATCCTGTACCTCAATAAGGCCACCACTCGCCCATGTATGGAGTATTGCTGTCACATTTGGGCTGGTGCATCTGCTACTAGTCTCTCGCTCCTTGACAAGGTTCAAAAGAGAGTCGCCAATCTGATAGGCCCTGAACTGGCATCTAAGCTTCAGCCTCTGTCCCATCGACGAAATGTTGCATCCCTCTGCCTTTTCTACAAGTATTTTAGTGGTGAATGCTCTGACGAACTGCAATCACTTGTGCCCCCACGACGTGAGCACCCTTGACAAACCCGACAGGCTGCTAAATCCCACCCCTACACTGTAGAGATCCCTAGATGTAAAAGATCTTTCTACTCCAATAGTTTTTTCTGCAGAATCGCTAGACTTTGGAATTCCATTCCAGGTTCCTGCTTCCCCAACAGTACTGACGTGCAGAAGTTCAAGTGTAACGTGAACCGACATCTTGCTGCCCAAATCCCTACATAGTACCTCAGTAGTTGTTGCCCCTGATAGTAGCCTCCTATACCAAAGTGGCAATTTGCCTCGTTTGGGGTGAAAATGTAATAAAAAAAAATAAATAAATAATAAAATATGGTTTTATTGTTAGGCTGCGGCAGGTGTGGCGGCGGTGTCAAGAACGTTGCTTTGGTGTTTTGCTGTTTGGAATACGGGTGCGGTGGCGGCGGTTACGGCAACGATGAAGAAGGAGTAGTCTTAAAGGCTACTATCCGGTAGTTGGTGGCGATGGCGGAAGAGGAGTTATCTTAATAGCTGCTGTCACTGATGGAGGGTTGGTGACGGTTGCTTCTGCTACTGGTGGGACAAACCTTGCTCTCTGACGAGCTGCGGTGATCTGGTAGCGGCGGCGGCGGCGAAAGAGGGGTAGTCTTCAAGGCTCTTGTCCAGTATCAAGAGTGAGGTGGTGGCAGCTACGGCGACGGTACGAGCGTAGTAATCTTAACAGCTGTTGTCTCTGCTGAAGGGTTAACTGGCTGTTGACGGAGCGAAGTTCATAGTTTACCACGATGAGCCGATTTGCCTGCTTGTCCGAAAAAACTGTCGTATTTATAGTCGTGTTGCTGACGTAGTTGTAGACAAAGCACACACATATATATGTCGTATCAATTTGAAGCTAAGAAAGTTGTGAATGTGTTCTAGTAGGCATTGTACTGTTTGTGTTTTGTATTTTGATTTTTCTTTCGATGTACGGCTTCCTCTGGCGGTTTTCTTTGCTGAGATGAGTTGCGAGTTATTCGGTTGATGTGTGTATTTAGTGTGATCATTTATGTTGTATCAACAAACGCAGTTTGTCTTAGAGTCGCCATTATTATCACCATTGCTGGTTTCTGGTTTATTCATGTAAATATGGAGGGATATGCGTCGGTTGATCTTAAATATTGCATGGACTCAATCCATTAAATTATCCTTTCAGTCCCCACCTCTCAATCCTACTTTCCTTTTATCTCGCAATTACTTATAACGTCACCAACTAACTTTCGGAAGAACCCCCCTCCGCTTTTCTTTTATATCGCAAGTTTCTTAAAACGTGACTAGCTAAAGTCCAGAATAAGATCACGCTTTTCGTTTAACGGTTAATTAAAAAAAAGTCTTTTGAACGCTGATGTTATTAGAACTAAAATTCTTTTCTACAGTTTGCATTTTGGAGACGGAAGTGTTTTTTCGAGATAAGTGACTTCTATATTAATCCTACTTTTTATCTTTAGATTCAAATATTAATAACTACATTTTATTTCAGTATTTAATTTATGTATTTCTGTTTTATTAAATGCTAGCGTTTTTCTCGTCTATAAATGTTTATTTATCTACCAAGTTGATTGCAAAAATAGATTACGTAATTGTATTCATTTTTAGTTCGGGAGTGGGGAATCTATCACCATACTTTCCCTTAAACACGTCCGTTGGACTTTTATTAAGTATAATACTTAATAATTTTTTTTTTAATGGAGAGTAGAAAGCGCATTGTGGATGCGTTATCGGCAGCTCCCGTTACTCTCGCTTCTCCTTATTTGTCCCTCAGTCCTCATTTTTTAACGAGTGATTTTTCTGACAAAGGGAGAAGAAAAAGCAGTTTTCTAGATTGGCAGTATTTTGTGGGAACAGTTAGCAGAGATGGCGGCAATTTTCTGTTTCTATGTCTATCCTTGTAGCCATATCACTAGTAAGGGTGCTGGAGGTAAACGTTTTATCTGGGCTGATGTTATCCGCCTGATAGTCAGGGACCCGAACCTTGGATTAACCACTAAGGAGGCTGTCCTATCAGCAGGTGCAACGTACTGGGGCTGCTGTATTGGCATTTGGTGAATGGATTCTGGAACATGCAGTAGCTTCTGGTGGGGCCTCTCGATGCCATATTAGTGGGTAATTGTTACGGCTTTAACTTATCATGTTCTACAAAAAAAATTCTTCGTTTTTTTTTTCTCTCTAAGTTTCCCCTCTCTGTCCTGCTCTAAGCAAATCTGACGACCTAGTCCACAAATTCCAAAATTCCATCATGACAAGTTTCAAGAAAAAATACACAATTAAACCCGGTTCTCCAACTTCCAACGTAGACCCATACTACCATGTCTCCTTCTTCAACAACACGGGTCTACGTTCTAACCTTCCAGAGGTTGAAACCCAATTACAGGAGACTAAACCAGACCTTTTATTTTTAAGCGAAACTGGCATTGGACAGGCTATTTCCCTAGAAGAGTTCGCAATTAAAGGATACTCTAACTTAACTTCTAAATCTGACGCCCAAGATCGCCATGCGCATGGAATATGTGCCTATATTAAAGATGGCTTTCCATGTGGTAGGGACATCTCCAGAAAAGATCCTAACTTAGCCTATGTGTGCTTAAAAAAATTTGGGAGTGTTATTGCTACTTATAATGATGACCTTTATAGCAGACTACATATACCTTTCTCCAAGAGGCAGAGCAAACCTATACATATATATGTATGTGCGTGTTTGTGGGTAAAGAGTGACAGAAAAAACAAACAAACAAACAAACAAACAAACAAGCAAACAAACAAACAAACAAACATCACTATTATTTTCCATTGCCCTAATTTTCGTATGATAAATAATACAGTAAAACATAGAATCGCAAGTTTAATTTTAAGGTACGTACAAACCTTTTAAATGTTATCGTTTAAAGTTGATGTAAAAGTTATCTGCCTTGTTTATCTCGCTGTAACTTGCATTATTTGTTTTTTAATGTCATAATGTGTGTATATATATATTTATTAACTGTTTGCTCGTATATATATATATATATATATATATATATATATATATATATATATATATATATATTCGAGCAAACAGTTAATAAAACATGTTAAAAAGCACTTTGAAATGAGTTAAAAACATATTTAATCTGAAAAGGAAACACTAGATAAGTGGATAGTCCTTAATCCGTGGAGTTTCAAAGAAATACTTTCCTTCTCATCAGAGGGTAGGAAGTAGCAAAATGCGGGATCGGATTTTGCATGCAAAAGTATTTGATGAAGCAACAAGTAAGTCAAAGATCTTACTTGAAAACAAAAAAAGTGAAGCAGAGGGAATATGGTGAAGAAAAAGGTGATTACACATGAATGTATAGTCTGGTGGAAGACAAATAATCCAGTGACGGTAAAATCCAAACGTATAACTTCAAGAAAGTTAATTGAATTTTCATTTGCACAAGTAAAATCCAAGGAAATCCCGTAATTGGAAGAAGATGGTCCATAATAATCCAAAGGCAAAAATCCATGGAATAATTCACAAAAATGTGTACAAGGAAAAAAGGAAAAAATTCCAATAATATTAATAAAAGAAAAATAAGATATGCTTTTCACTCTACTGCCGAGACATAAATATAAATAAGAAAGATCAGAGAAGAAAAAGAGGAGAAAAATAGTGATAGAGTTAAATATAAAATAGAGAAACAAATGTCAAAATGACCCAGACAGGAAATGTTAAAGGCGCGAAAAAATATATAGGGCAAAATAATATAGGTCAACTGAAATGTACAGGTCATCACTTATTTTATTTTATTTTATATATATATATATATATATAATCATTTTTTTATAAAATGCCTGTTAGCAGAGGTGGGGGAAGACGCGTGCTGGAAGTTGAGAGGAAAAGTTGTGACGAATTCTATCTGAACTTTTTGTTATTTTCTTTTTTCTTTTTTTTTTTTTGCTGTTTACCAGCGCATTTAACTGCAAGCTATTTTGGCGTAATGTGGGACAAGATCAACCTTAAATTAATACCAGAATTCGATGGCTCGACTCCGATACTTAACTGAGTGGAGAAGATGGAACTGCATTGCCTGTTGTCTAGTGTGAAGAGCATAGAACATGTGGTTCCTCTACGTTTCGCGCTATATCAACAGCTTAGTCCTGATGAAAAACAGGATTATGAAAGAATCAAGGCAGCACTATACAAGGCGTTTGCTATGGACCCCACCACTGCTTGGGAGCAATTGTAGGCAAGAATCTTACATCCAGATGAAACTGTCAACGTTTATCTGGCCGAGCTGACGAAAGTGACGATGTTGTTTGGTGGGCCGCTTGAGCGAGCCTTGGCATGCAAATTTCTGGCAGGGCTTCCAATCGGAGCAAAGCAACTCCTACGAGCAAGCTCAAGCATAACTTCATTGTCCCATAATTACCTGGTAGATCGGACCAGGATCATGATGAAGAATACCTATGAGATAAGAGAACCGGTAGTCGCTGCTGCACACCCCACACCAAGTGATGATAAACCGTCTTAGGGACCCGGCCTGTGTGGTGAAGTTGTGTGTTATAGATGCAATGGCCAGGGCCACATTGCGAAGAACTGGCAGCGGCGACTGACAGCTGTTCGCTGCTACTGATGTAAGGAGACTAACCATATAGCCCGAGATTGTGTGGGAAACGGGGCGGGTATAAGGGGCTAGCATCGATCTCTTCTCCAAGCAGAAATTAGATGAGGCACTTCCGATCATTCAGGTCTATATCAATGAGACATTGTGCTCAACACTACTCGATTCTGGGTGCTCTTGCACCATAGTGAGCGCAGACCTCTGCCATACTTGAAAGAAGAATACTGTCAGTATGATCACACTCAGTGGAGAGACGCGGACATGTTGTGGGGTGGGCACTGTAAAACATTCACACACGAACTGGAAACTTGGCTAACGTCGAGGCGTACGGCAAGGGGAATCATAAAGAGGAGGGCAAGCACAGTCACCAAAGACTGGAATGATGAGACAGCAGACAATCTGTTGGTTCACATGGTGAAAGAGACCATCGCAAAGGTAAAGCAACTGGCCCTGACAGCATCCCAATTATAGTGTTAAAAAAAGCTTTAACCAGAACTTGCTCCCATATTTACGAAACTATTTAAGCACTGCCTTAAGGAGAAGTGCTTTCCGACTCCCTGGAAGACCTCATCAGTTTGCCTTGTATTTAAGAATTCAGGTGATAAGGCATCTCCCTCTCAGTACAGACCAATAAGTCTCCTTGCTGGAATCCATATTAAATAGAGAAATAGTCAACCACCTCAGCAGGAATAACCTTCTTAGTGACACACAATATGGTTTCCGCTCTGCAAGATCTACCGCAGATGTGCTGATGGTTATATCCCACAGGATTAGTGAATCTCTTGACAAAGGCTTCCTTTCTAGGGCAATTGTTCTTGACATGAAAGGCCTTCGACAAGGTATGGCATAAGAGTCTACTTCACAAGATTTCCAGCTACGGTATAACTGGAAATGTTTTCTCAATCATTAAATCATTTCTCTCCGATAGGCTCATAAGAGTAGTGGTAGATGGACAAAAATCGGAGGCCTGCAATATAAATGCTGGAGTCCCTCAGGGGTCAATCCTGGGCCCAACTCTCTTCCTGATCTACATCAATGACCTCCCTAAACACATACTTAAATCATTCGTTGACATCTATGCTGATGACACGACCATCTACGGCAACACATCAAAGGCTGTAAATGACAAAGTTCTCTCTGATTCTCTCTCCTCTGATCTTGAGCGCGTGGTTCAGTGGGGGAAGATGTGGCTGGTAACCTTTAATGCATCCAAAACCAAACTCCTATCCTTACATCATCAACGCTCTGATCCCCATCTGGCATCAATTGTGATGAATGGCTCTCGTCTGGGTGAGGCCCCGTGTTTTGACAAGCTTCTGGGTTTGACCTTTACTCCTGATCTGAAATGGAACACGTACATCAAGTCTGTTGCCAAGGTTGCTGGAAAGATAGTGGGATCCTTCTACCGCTCCAGAAGATATCTCACTACTGATGCAATTCTCTATCTATATAAAAGCCAAGTACGTCCAAGGATGGAATACTGTTGCCATATCTGGGCAGGAGCTGCTAAAAACAGCCTATCCTGCCTTGACAGAGTACAAAATAGACTTTGTGGCTTAGTGGGGGATGCCCTTTTCTCTACCCTGCAACCTCTCTCCCACAGATGAGACGTTGCGAGCCTATCCTTGTTTTATCGTTATTTCCATGGCAGGTGCTCATCTGAACTCCAATTTCTGGTCTCCCCTCGCCAATCTTTCACGAAAAACACCCGTCTAGCTGAATCCACTGTGAAAAATTTCCCCCACTCTATATCTGTGCCTAAATCAAAATGTGGATTCCATGAACAAAGCTTCTTTCTTAGAACTGCACGCCTATGGAACTCTGTTCCGTCTGCCTGCTTCCCACTGGACTACAACTTGGATGTTTTCAAGTCCAACGTTAACAAATTCCTAATGAACCACCCCCTTAAGTAAACACTTCATCAAATCTCCACACTAACGTAATGTACTTGCAATAACCCTTATCCCTGAGTTGTTTCCGGGCCTTGATAAGTGGTGATCACTGTGTAAAAAAAAAAAAAAAAGCAAAAAAAAAAAGCAGGATGACTCTGCCAAAGGAGACTGGTGCATGCAGGGAGACAAACTGAACGTGCGGGTGGATGCGAGCTCTCTGGCGATTGGTGTGCAGTTGGTTCTCCATGGGGCTGCGATTGAGGATGCCTGCTGGTTGCGACTGTCGAATGATGCTGCTCATATCAACCTAGCAGAGCTCAATGTGGTAATGAAAGGCATCAATCTGGCACTCCAGTGAAAAGTCAGGAAATTACGCATACACAATGATTCGCTATGCATATACCAATGATGACTTGTGGATCCGACCTATTCCCCATGATGGTACGACTGCGAACCCCAATGCTGATGCCGATAGTTCCAGCACCCCTTCTGAGAGCTCCAATGAAGATGAAGTAGTCCAGCCAATCCTCCTTCGTAGGAGTACCCGTAACAAACGACCATGTTCACAATGCCACCAGGAGTAGTGTAGAGTTGAATGCAATAAGCATGTGTGTGCATCATGTGGGATCTGAGAGAAAGAGAGAGAGAGAGAGAGAGAGAGAGAGAGAGAGAGAGAGAGAGAGAGAGAGAGGGAGAGAGATTAAAATGGCGGCCGTGGCTTTATAAGGTATAGTCTTATGGAATCGCATGAGATCACACCGCCCACTGCGCAAATAAAGTGGAGTCAGTTTTTTTATAAAATGCCTGTTGATAGAGGTGAGGGAAGACGCGTGCTGGAAGTTGAGAGAGAAAGTTATGAGTGACAAAGTTTACAACGACGAATTCTATCTGAACTTTTTGTTTCTTTTTTTTTCTTTTTTTTTGTTGTTTACCAGCCCATTAAACTGCAGCGATGTAAAATAAATATAGGACAATATATAAATGAAGAAATTTACTGTCACTGTCCCGGCCCGCCTTCCAGATCATGATGATTATCAAGCCTCACTTCTTGATCTACTCTTAACTACACTACATGAGGCTTGTATGATGAATGCCCAAAGCCCACTCAGCAACACTAATCACCTTGTTATATTGGTACATATTACCGTTAATGCTCCGTGAGGTAATATATGTTCTCCTCCTGCTGAATAGTGTGCAACTTGGACAAGTAAATTTGTCAAGTAGATATTGAAACGTATTTCCACACAAAAATTCTACAGCAAACCTCGCTTTCCCCAAGAGTTTACTTCAACCTATGCAGCCATATTTGTGAAAAAAGCAGAAAGCGTACTACGATAACCGCCATAAGTCAGATACAAATAGGCAAAAAATTATAGAAGCTAGTAATCATTGTCAGAGTGTAATAGCCGAGACCAAGTGAAGATATGCTGAAATAAACAGAAACGATATTGGGTTGCAGAAATTAGGAACGATTTCTAGAAAATTTATAATAGTTTTGTAAATAATGAGCAACCAACAATTCTCCCACTATCCAACAACCATGGTGTTGCATACTTGTCGAAAACGTCGACTCTAACTCCACCTTAGATACCATAAACAACTCCCTCCTAAATTTCATATGGTGGACAGAAGCCACACTTGATGATTACCCCCCTTCCATGTCTGCGGTATCAAAAAACCTACACACCTCCAAGGCGCCTGATCTTATCCTTGCTATACTAATAAATAAATGCTCTGCTGAGCAAGCTCTGTTCTCTTCGAACTCTATAACAAATGACTTATCGAATCTTGTTTCTCTAATAGCTGAAAAATTGATTCTGTGGTACCAGCATTCAAGAATTTTGGTAAAAGAATTATCGCCACTTAGCTTCTTTACTTCATTAAAATCTTTGAGTCGATAATCAAGTAATCCACCAGCTCGTAAACGCTAAACATAAGTAAGACAATTCTACTACGGACATTCTAAAGATCTTCTCTAAACACGTATACAACGCCCTGGAAAAGGGTAGGGGAAGCTACGACGCCAACCATCTGCCCATGTATAGAGTATTGTTGCCACATATATCAAAGTGACACTGTGTCATTTTGGGGTGAAAAACTGATAAAAAATTAATTTGCAACATTATGAATCAATTGCAACATCATAAATCATTTGCAAAATTGCTACATTATAAATCATTTGCAACATTATGAGTCATTTGCAACATTATCAATCATTTGCAACATTATGAATCATTTGCAACATTATCAATCATTTGCAACATTATGAATCATTTGCAACATTATGAATTATTTGCAACATTAAAAATGATTTGCAACATTACAAATCATTTGCAACATTATAAATCATTACCAATATTATAAATCATTTGAAACATTATAAATCATTTGAAACATTATGAATCATTTGCAACTTTATGGATTATTTGCAACATTATAAATCATTTGCAACATTATGAATCATGTGCAACATTATAAATCATTTGCAACATTATGAATCATTTGTAACATTATGAATCATTTGCAACATTATGAATCATTTGGAACATTATAAATCATTTGCAACTTTATGGATTATTTGCAACATTATAAATCATTTGCAACATTATGAATCATTCGCAACATTATGAATCTTATGCAACTTTATGGATTATTTGCAACATTATGAATCATTTGCAACATTATGAATCGTTTGCAACATTATAAATCATTTGCAACATTATGAATCATTTGCAACATTATAAATCATTTGCAACATTATAAATCATTTGCAACAATATAAATCTTTTGCAACATTATGAATCAATTGCAACATTAGTAATCATTTGAAACTTTATGGATCATTTGTAACATTATAAATCATTTGCAAAATTTTTAATCATTTGCAACATTATAAATCATTTGCAACAATGTGAATCATTTGCAACTTTATGGATTATTTGCAACATTATAAATAATTTGCAACATTGTGAATCATTTGCAACTTTATGGATTATTTGCAACATTATAAATCATTTGCAACATTATCAATCATCGCCACAATTTGAATCCTTGTGCTTGTTTTACAGTTACTTTGATAGCATATTTTCCGATGAACTCCTACAACTGGTGCCCTCTTCGATGTAAATACTCATTACTAACCCAACAAACAGCAAAATCTCACACTTTCACTGTCAATATCCCCTGATTTTTAGTTTCTTTACTCAGCTGCTAAACAAAATAGCTTTGTCCTTTTTCCTCAACAGTATTAACATGCAGATATTTGGGTGCTCAACTCTCTACTTAAAGTGTGCCTTTAGACATTGTCCATAAGTCACAATACGCAAATAAATCTTAATGGAAATTTAGATTGTTTCGAATAAAGATAAGTAAAAACAATCTAAATTTACAATTTTTTTGTATTGCGTTTAGAGTTGTTAGACGAAATAAATGTTTTTTACAGTCAAATATGTGCATTTCCTTATCATTTTTTTCAGTTTTCCCAAAACGATTTTCAGCGCTTCTATTTGTATTTTCTTGGCAATTTTCAATCTTCATTGTCAACAGCAAGTGCACACTACCAAAATCCTGATCGTATACGTTCAGTTTCTCTCATAATATTTCTCCTAAAGCAGATTTAATTCTTTAATATTTTAAGTTTTAATTATATTAACAATTTGAAAGTTATTTTGAGTGCAATCTTTAAGCTCATGTTCTATGAGTATAAAAAATAAAAAAATATTAAATATATCAATTTATAGGTTTATTAATGAAAAGATCCACTGGACCTATTAAAAAACTTTTTTTTTATCCGACCCATTTTATACAACAAAGAAAAATTACTCCAGGATTATGCCCAACTCTTATCATTGCTTTGTGATGTAGATTACCCAAAATACAGCTTGGATCATTTTACCACACTGCTTTCAAGGACATCACCTCGGATTTTACCGTGCAATTTGGATGTAAACTTTTTTTTTTACATAGGCATCACCACTTATCAAGCCACTCGAGGATAAGGGTTAAAGAGTTACAGTAGAAATTGGACAATATAGTAACCGTTAGTAATGGAGATTCGGTAAATTTGTAAACTTATATGGAATGGCTCATCAAAAACTTGTTTAAATTAGACTTGAAGACAACCATATTGTAGTCAGCCGGAAAGCACAAAAATGGAAGACAATTCCATAGGCGTGCAGTTCTAAGAAAGAAGCTTTGCTCATGGAATGCACGTTTAGGTTTAGATACAGATAAAGAGTGGGGGAAATTAGTGATAGTGTTTTCTACTAGACGGGTGTTTCTTGTGAAAGTTTGGCGAGGGGTGACCATAGACTGAAGCCCAGTCGAACACTTTTCATGAAAATAACGATACAGCAGGGACAAACTCGCAACATCTCTTCTGTGAGATAGAGGTTGCAGGGAAGAGAAAAGGATATCTCCTACGAGACTACAAAGTCTATTTTGAACTCTATCAAGGCAGGACAAGTCCTTTCTAGCAGCTCCTGCCCAGATGTGGCAACAGTATTCCATCCTTGTACGTACCTGGCTCTTATATAGATTGAGAATTGCATCAGCAGTGAGATATCTACTGGATCGATAGAAGGATCCCACCATTTTTCCAGCGGCCTTGGCGACCGATTTGATGTACCTGTTCCATTTAAGATCAGGGGTAACGGTCAAGCCCAGAAGCTTGTCAAAAGCCCCTCCCCCCCTAAGGCGATAGCCATTCATTTCAATTGATGCCATATAGGGATCAGAGCGTTTATAATGTAAAGATAAAAGCTTGGTTTTTGATGCATTAAAGTAACCAGCCACGTCTTTCCCCATTGTACCACTTGCTCAAGATCAGAGGAGAGAGAATCAGAGAGAACTTGGTCGTTTATTGTCTTAGATGTGCTACCATAGATAGTAGTGTCATCAGCATAGATTTCTACGAATGATGTAAGGATGTGATCTGGAAGATCATTAATATAGATCAGGAAGAGAGTTGGACCGAGGATGGACCCCTGAGGGACTCCAGCATTAATACTAAGAGCTTCTGATTTCTGCCCATCAACCACTACTCTTATGAACCTATCAGAGGGAAATGATTTAATAATTGAGAAGACATTTCTAGCTATACCGTAGCTGGAGATCTTGTGAGGTAAACCTTTATGCCATACTCTATCAAAGTCCTTTGTTATGTCAAGAGTAATTGCCCTAGAAATGTAGCCTCCATCGAGAGATTCGCTAATCCTATGAGATATAATTGTAAGCACATCTGCTGTAGATCTAGCAGAACGTAAACCATATTGCGTGTCACTAAGAAGGTTATTTTTGCTGAGATAGTTGATTACTTCTGTATTTAACACAGATTCCAGCAACTTACTTATGACGCACAGGAGACTTACTGGCCTGAGACGGAGATGAGCGATTACCTGAATTATTAAATACAGGGCATACTGATGAGATTTTGCAGGGTGATGGGAAGCAATTCTCCTTAAGACAACGTTCAAACAGTTTTGTAAGGATGGGCGCAGGTTCTGGTTGAAATCTTTTTAGTACTATAATTGGAATACCGTCAGGGTCGGTTGATTTACTGGAATCAAGGTTTTTGATTAGCTTGGTAACATCACGTACAGATATTTGTATATCACATAGCATGTTTTCTGATACAGGAGGAAATATTGGGGGTTAGCAGCCTTGGTTGCAGTGGTTAAAATTAGCTGCAAAGTTCTTGGCAAAGAGTTTGGCTTTGTCTGATGCTGACGAGATTACTTCAGGTCCATTTATAAGAGTTGGGATAGAGCACACGCTTCTGTTCAGGATTTTGTTTGCTATTTGCCAAAACTGGTGGGAACCAAGCCGCTGCTCAGCTACTTTGGACTTTTATATATTTTTCTTTAACTTCCATTACTCTATTACTTTTAATTACTCATTCAATTTTTAATTATGATTTTCTATGTCTCACTGACTTTAGCAAATAGGGTGTATACCATTATAGTTATTTGCTAATATTTTCTCCTCTGGAGAGATGGTAGACATCGAAACCCTATAGAGTTAAAACATTTATAATGTATTCTTTGTCTTACATAGAATAATAAAAATCTTTGATATGAAACTCAATCATTTCACCTCAAATTTTTGTAAAATTCATTGAATCACTAAAATTTTATATATATATATATATATATATATATATATATATATATATATATATATATATATATATGTATGTATGTATGTATGGTATAAGCAAAATCAAGACTTCAAAAAAGGTGCTGATAGCAACAAAAAGTGTATTTCATTTTACGTTACAATTGTTTCCATGCCAGAACGACAATTTCAAACATTATGTGTTTGAAAATTTTCACAAAACCAGCATTTCTTCAGACATTATGAATAAAAACACTCTTGACAATAGAACATTGTTTAAAGAAAAAGAAAATGAAAATTCCCTTAACGGAAAAGGAGCATGTGAAAAACATTTACTCTGGAGGAAACCTCCATGAAAATCCCATTTAAATATTAATATATCACCAAATTTTCGTATCCTTATTTAAAAACAAAGTCATAAGAACTTTCCACAAAAAACCCTTAGCCATTCAAATTTTTTTTTTTTAATATATCCCATTCGTTGAATTCCTAAATGAGATTTCTCTATTTCTTTATTTCACATAATTAATTTTTAAAAAGAGTTTTGTTATTTTTTATTTCTATATTTATGATATGGCCATAACAACCTTGCATTAACGTTACGGTTAATTTTAGTTTCGTATTTGCTCATTGGTGGCAAGTAATGTTTACAAATTATCGGTTGTTTGAATACTTAGATTTAAGACCATTTTAGGTTTAATGTTTAACAGAATATGAGAATAAAGAAAAAGACTGCATTATATATATTAATCCTTATACAACATTTCGAGTAAAGAATTCTAATCTATTTACCATTATTTAATATTTTAAAATTCATTATCATTCTAATTAAATATGTTTCCATATTGTTACTAAAAAACAATTGCGAAGGGAGATAATCCAATTATTTTGTTAATTGCTAATAGTTAATTCTGTTGGAAAAGATGTCAATATTAGTTCCCATAACAGCTAAAAGGAGATAATTAAGGCCGTTTGATGTTTTCGGTCTGGTGATTACTAGAAAGCGGTCTGGTGATTACTAGAAAGCGTCTAATTAATTTAATTAAACAGATCCAGAAATTGCTACGATAGCTTATTTAACAAATTAAAAATATAAATTACATTTTTAATCTTAAAAGCTGTTTTTTTTTTTACCCATGGGTTTAACCTACATCTGTTATTTATCCAATACTCATATCTTCAAAGCCAAAATTACAATTCGTGTGATCTGTGTTCTTGGGTATCTAAACAAAATAGTATATACCCTCTAATTATTATTCTGACAGCAAAACCACCCAATAGCTACAAATGTGTTTCACTCCGATGAGAAGGTGTCTACCCCTGCATTTATGGGTGAAAACCTTTAGAACAAAGGGTAAAGTAAGTAAATAAATAAACCAGCATGAATTCTACAAACTTTATATGTCAGATGACAAAAACAATTAAGTTAATTTCCAGTCCAAAATTGCTAATTTATTTTTTTAATAATAATTGCTGGTTTATTGGTAAGTTGTTTTATTGATTTGAAGAGGGTATCACTTATTTCACCATCAATACTGCTACAACTAAATATAAAAAATGCTCACCATTATGGAACAAAATTTCCATTCTTAGATGAGCTTTATACTTTGTTTATATTTATTACCCAGTTTAGAATAATAGAAACTATATTTGCTTATTAGATCCTTCATTTAGATTACATAATTCCCAGCTATTTAATTTACATTAGAATTTAATCCTTGCATCCGAGGATCTTTATTGTTGTAAAAAGTTATACCTCAGTTACATTTGAGGCGTGATAGCAGAAACCTATTCCTGTGAAGACATCCCTATATTGCATCTAGTCTTTTATTCAAAATTTCCTCTTTTGAATTCACTATGTAAAAGGTTTCCAATAAACATAGATTGCACCCTTTTGATTTCCTCCCCCTATCCATTACTGACCATTTTAGTTCAAAATCTTCATTATTTTTCTATTAAGTTCCCTAACCCAATCATCCAATGCAGTTGTATTCCTCTTTTTATTTTTAATGCTGATTCTTGTACCCTCCCCCCTGCCATCGTTAACGCCATCTCTATTAGTTTCCATCTCAGGTTCCTTTTTAAAGGATACTACGTGGTTTCTATATCTATCCTTAAATACGGGTCCCGTGGCCCCAAGATATATCTTCTTACTATTGCCGGTTTTTATCTCGCATTTATACACTATTTCCGAGGTTAGATATTTCCCACCCAACGGACAATTCCCAGGTATTATGCAATTACATTTTCTGTCTAGGGTACTCTCATTTGATGCTAGTTCGTTATTATCCCTTATTTTGCTGATTTTTCTATTGTTGGAGCTGTGTATAGTGTTAGTTAAGTTGCTAGACGTTGAGAAAGATAATTTTACCGAGTTTCTATTTATTATTTTGCTTAATTTATTCTCTAGGTATATTTTGCTTAATTTATTCCCTAGGTATATTATTTTTGATATGCTCGCTAAATGGTGGATTGAACCAAATCTGTCTATTGCGTCTATTTCTCTTATTAATGGTACCACCCACATCCTTACCTGTTCTGCTGTTCCTATTCTTTTGATCACTATCAACGTGTCCCTTATTGATCTTTGTTTTTTTTCTAGCTTTCATTGCCATGATTGTGCAGTTAGGTTTGTTGTTCTTACTATTATTGGTCCTATTGTATTCAATTTTTCCGTTGTATCCCGATCTCATAAGGGCATCTAAGGCATCTCTTTTTGGCTTAAAACTTATTGGTATATGAAAATTTACTGGATTACAAGAACCCAGTACATTACATACAAGTATATATATATATATATATATATATATATATATATATATATATATATATATATATATATATATATATATATCCTATTTTATTTTCAATCCGATTAATAGATTTCACTATTTGGCCGGGTTTAATATTTTTTACCCTCTCGCAAGTACAACAACATTGTTTTTCGTTTCACATGTTTTTACCACATATTACTTACACATTGTTTTAACCAATTCACGGATGTTCTCTGTATTTATAAAATCAACATATAAACTCAATATGGCCACACTACCTTCTAATTCCTGATTTATGGTTTCCGGATATTATTCGTCTATTTTATTGAATATTATAAATTCCTATAATATTTCCGATGAGACAAACAAGTCATATTTACAGATGATAAATGGATACTTACTCAAATATTAATTTCTCCTTTCCATCTCCCATAATTCACTGGCACAAATATTTCATACTATTAACTTATCGCTATTATTTCATTGTCAGCCTTCATTATTTTTTCGTTTCTCTCACTTCCCCTTACTCTGTCACATCCAACAATTCCGTTATTTCTTAGATTTACTGAACGCAATTTTGCTGAATTCAACATGGCATCTGTTTCCATTACAATTTGTTTGTTTATAGAAAAAACATTCGCACCTAACCTTTACTACGCGTCGAATCAAATAGGATTCGCATTCTTACATAGCCAAATCTATGCTCATATAATAATTATTTTAAGCGCCTGCTTTTCTGAAAGAATACTAAGCGTAGGTACCTCCAACGCGTACCACAGAATTACCCCCTTATATGCAACACAATGTAACTATAAGTTAATATCATCGTAACTTTTGTACCATTTAAAAGAAAACTCTTAAATTAATAATAATTAAAAAACATTCACTGTACGAAAATGATGAACATGTGAGATTAAAAACGTGTTTACATTAAAGACACCTTAAAACAACATTCCTATTCGTGTTTATAAATCCACAAAATCAAAAATGGTCAGATTTCATGAACTTTTCGATACTTTAAAATAAATTTATAAAAATAATTATAAAACAGTTTTCGTTAAGTTTTTGTTAAATAATAACCTGAGCAGGTGGGTCACGACTGACTTCTTACAAAATACAAGGAGACCGGGGTCACGATCCCCAATTAGAATGCCGTCAGATCTCGACCTGTCTGGTTACAAGTTCTGATCTGAATCAAGTACAGAGTCCTCAGCATCCGGAATTGGACGCCAAAAAGCCTGATTCCTGGTGTCACCTTTTATCTGGATCAGAGTCGGACACGTCCAAAGATTGCTACTGCCATTCGTTGGTCTGGTGCCATTAAGCGCATTCTTTCTTTCTTTATATAGTACATAATTGTTTCGCAATTTAATGGAAATTATCTTTTCCTTTGCCCACAACCTTTTTTCCATACAAGACATGATGCTAGTCTTTTTCTACTTTCTCATTATTTCCATGACAGGTGCTCAACTGAACTCCAATTCTTTTCCTGTAAAATATTCATTAATAAGAACGCGTCTAGCTACCACCATTGAAAATAGTTTCTTCCCATAAATATCTATTCTGTCGAACACAATACAAGGCGACTGCAAACCTGCTAACTAAAACATGGCCGTCCAATGTCACTAACTATATATCAAGCCATCTTAAATAGTTATGCCAATTTTTACTCATAATTTCATAGTGTTATTCTTCGTCCTACTAATTAACCCATATACTCGAGTGGCCTTTGGCCTTAGTAAGTGGTGACATTAGTATAAAAAACGACCAAAACTAAAGTGCTGTTACTCAAAGGAATGAGATATTACTAAGGTGCTGATTGAAAATTTTACGAGAGTAAAACCTTCCCTCCCTGATGAAAAGTACACAGAAAGAGGTAACTGAACTTGTCACTGCCAATGTATTTGGTTTAATGCAAAGATTTCAGAGTAAGCTCTACTCTCCCCCTAACCCTAACCCTAACCCTAACCCTACTCTAACCCTAACCCTAACCCTAACCCTAACCCTAACCCTAAGCACTACTCTAACCCTAACCCTAAACGTAACCCTAAGCACTACTCTAACCCTAACCCTAACCCTACTCTAACCCTAACCCTAACCCTAACCCTAAGCACTACTCTAACCCTAACCCTAACCCTAACCCTAACCCTAACCCTAAGCACTACACTAACCCTAACCCTAACCCTACTCTAACCCTAACCCTAACCCTAAGCACTACTCTAACCCTAACCCTAACCCTAACCCTAAGCACTACTCTAACCCTAACCCTAACCCTAAGCACTACTCTAACCCTAACCCTAACCCTAACCCTAAGCACTACTCTAACCCTAACCCTAACCCTAAGCACTACTCTAACCCTAACCCTTACCCTAACCCTAACCCTAACCCTAAGCACTACTCTAACCCTAACCCTAACCCTAACCCTAAGCACTACTCTAACCCTAACCCTAACCCTAAGCTCTACTCTAACCCTAACCCTTACCCTAACCCTAACCCTAACCCTAAGCACTACTCTAACCCTAACCCTAACCCTAACCCTAAGCACTACTCTAACCCTAACCCTAACTCTAAGCACTACTCAAACCCTAACCCTAACCCTAACCCTAAGCACTACTCTAACCCTAACCCTAACCCTAACCCTAAGCACTACTCTAACCCTAACCCTAACCCTAAGCACTACTCTAACCCTAACCCTTACCCTAACCCTAACCCTAAGCACTACTCTAACCCTAACCCTAACCCTAACCCTAAGCACTACTCTAACCCTAACCCTTACCCTAACCCTAACCCTAACCCTAAGCACTACTCTAACCCTAACCCAAACCCTAACCCTAAGCACTACTCTAACCCTAACCCTAACCCTAAGCACTACTCTAACCCTAACCCTTACCCTAACCCTAACCCTAACCCTAAGCACTACTCTAACGCTAACCCTAACACTAACCCTAAGCACTACTCTAACCCTAACCCTAACCCTAACCCTAAGCACTACTCTAACCCTAACCCTAACCCTAAGCACTACTCTAACCCTAACCCTAACCCTTACCCTAACCCTAAGCACTACTCTAACCCTAACCCTAACCCTAAGCACTACTCTAACCCTAACCCTAACCCTAAGCACTACTCTAACCCTAACCCTTACCCTAACCCTAACCCTAAGCACTACTCTAACCCTAACCCTAACCCTAACCCTAAGCACTACTCTAACCCTAACGCTAACCCTAACCCTAAGCACTACTCTAACCCTAACTCTAACCCTAACCCTAACCCTAACCCTTACCCTAACCCTAACCCTAACCCTAAGCACTACTCTAACCCTAACCCTAACCCTAACCCTAACCCTAAGCACTACTCTAACCCCACCCTTATCCTAACCCTAACCCTAACCCTAAGCACTATTCTAACCCTAACCCTAACCCTAACCCTAACCCTAAGCACTACTCTAACCCTAACCCTAACCCTAACCCTAAGCACTACTCTAACCCTAACCCTTACCCTAACCCTAAACCTAACCCTAAGCACTACTCTAACCCTAACCCTAACCCTAACCCTAAGCACTACTCTAACCCTAACCCTAACCTAAGCACTACTCTAACCCTAACCCTTACCCTAACCCTAACCCTAACCCTAAGCACTATTCTAACCCTAACCCTAACCCTAACCCTAAGCACTACTCAAACCCTAACCCTTACCCTAACCCTAACCCTAACCCTAAGCACTACTCTAACCCTAACCCTAACCCTAACCCTAAGCACTACTCTAACCCTAACCCTTACCCTAACCCTAACCCTAACCCTAAGCACTACTCTAACCCTAACCCTAACCCTAACCCTAAGCACTACTCTAACACTAACCCTAACCCTAACCCTAAGCACTACTCTAACCCTAACCCTTACCCTAACCCTAACCCTAACCCTAAGCTCTACACTAACCCTAACCCTAACCCTAACCCTAAGCACTACCCTAACCCTAACCCTAACCCTAAGCACTACTCTAACCCTAACCCTTACCCTAACCCTAACCCTAAACCTAAGCACTACTCTAACCCTAACCCTAACCCTAACCCTAAGCACTACCCTAACCCTAACCCTACCCCTAAGCACTACTCTAACCCTAACCCTTACCCTAACCCTAACCCTAACCCGAAGCACTACTCTAACCCTAACCCTTACCCTAACCCTAACCCTAACCCTAAGCCCTACTCTAACCCTAACCCTTACCCTAACCCTAACCCTAACCCTAAGCACTACTCTAACCCTAACCCTAACCCTAACCCTAAGCACTACTCTAACCCTAACCCTAACCCTAACCCTAAGCACTACTCTAACCCTAACCCTTACCCTAACCCTAACCCTAACCCTAAGCACTACTCTAACCCTAACACTAACCCTAACCCTAAGCACTACACTAACCCTAACCCTAACCCTAAGCACTACTCTAACCCTAACCCTTACACTAACCCTATCCCTAACCCTAAGCACTACTCTAACCCTAACCCTAACCCTAAACCTAAGCACTACCATAACCCTAACCCTAACCCTAAGCACTACTCTAACCCTAACACTTACCCTAACCCTAACCCTAACCCTAAGCACTACTCTAACCCTAACCCTTACCATAACCCTAACCCTAACCCTAAGCACTACTCTAACCCTAACCCTTACCCTAACCCTAACCCTAACCCTAAGCACTACTCTAACCCTAACCCTAACCCTAACCCTAAGCACTACTCTAACCCTAACCCTAACCCTAAGTACTACTCTAACCCTAACCCTTACCCTAACCCTAACCCTAACCCTAAGCACTACTCTAAACCTAACCCTAACCCTAACCCTAAGCACTACTCTAACCCTAACCCTAACCCTAACCCTAAGCACTACTCTAACCCTTACCCTAACCCTAACCCTAAGCACTACTCTAACCCTAACCCTAACCCTAACCCTAAGCACTACTCTAACCCTAACCCTAACCCTAAGCACTACTCTAACCCTAACCCTTACCCTAACCCTAACCCTAACCCAAAGCACTACTCTAACCCTAACCCTAACCCTAAGCACTACTCTAACCCTAACCCTTACCCTAACCCTTACCCTAACCCTAAGCACTACTCTAACCCTAACCCTAACACTAACCCTAAGCACTACTCTAACCCTAATCCTAACCCTAAGCACTACTCTAACCCTAACCCTTACCCTAACCCTAACCCTAACCCTAAGCACTACTCTAACCCTAACCCTAACCCTAACCCTAAGCACTACTCTAACCCTAACCCTAACCCTAACCCTAAGCACTACTCTAACCCTAACCCTAACCCTAAGCACTACTCTAACCCTAACCCTAACCCTAAGCACTACTCTAACCCTAACCCTTACCCTAACCCTAACCCTAAGCCTAATCACTATTCTAACCCTAACCCTTACCCTAACCCTAACCCTAAGCACTACTCTAACCCTAACCCTAACCCTAAGCACTACTCTAACCCTAACCCTTACCCTAAGCACTACTCTAACCCTAACCCTAACCCTAACCCTAACCCTACGCACTACTCTAACCCTAACCCTAACCCTAACCCTAAGCACTACTCTAACCCTAACCCTAACCCTAAGCACTACTCTAACCCTAACCCTAACCCTAACCCTAACCCTTACCCTAACCCTAACCCTAACCCTAAGCACTACTCTAACCCTAACCCTAACCCTAACCCTAACCCTAAACCTAAGCACTACTCTAACCCTAACCCTAACCCTAACCCTAACCCTAAGCACTACTCTAACCCTAACCCTAACCCTAACCCTAACCCTAACCCTAACCCTAAGCACTACTCTAACCCTAAGCACTACTCTAACCCTAACCCTAACCCTAACCCTAAGCACTACTCTAACCCTAACCCTTACCCTAACCCTAACCCTAACCCTAAGCACTACTCTAACCCTAACCCTAACCCTAACCCTAAGCACTACTCTAACCCTAACCCTAACCCTAAGCACTACTCTAACCCTAACCCTTACCCTAACCCTAACCCTAACCCTAAGCACTATTCTAACCCTAAACCTAACCCTAAGCACTACTCTAACCCTACCCTAACCCTAACCCTAAGCACTACTCTAACCCTAACCCTTACCCTAACCCTAACCCTAACCCTAAGCACTACTCTAACCCTAACCCTAACCCTAAGCATTACTCTAACCCTAACCCTAACCCTAACCCTAAGCACTACTCTAACCCTAACCCTTACCCTAACCCTAACCCTAACCCTAAGCACTACTCTAACCCTAACCCTAACCCTAACCCTAAGCACTACCCTAACCCTAACCCTAACCCGAAGCACTACTCTAACCCTAACCCTTACCCTAACCCTAACCCTAACCCTAAGCACTACTCTAACCCTAACCCTAACCCTAACCCTAAGCACTACCCTAACCCTAACCCTACCCCTAAGCACTACTCTAACCCTAACCCTTACCCTAACCCTAACCCTAACCCTAAGCACTACTCTAACCCTAACCCTTACCCTAACCCTAACCCTAACCCTAAGCACTACTCTAACCCTAACCCTTACCCTAACCCTAACCCTAACCCTAAGCACTACTCTAACCCTAACCTTAACCCTAACCCTAAGCACAACTCTCACCCTAACCCTAACCCTAACCCTAAGCACTACTCTAACCCTAACCCTTACCCTAACCCTAACCCTAACCCTAAGCACTACTCTAACCCTAACCCTAACCCTAACCCTAAGCACTACCCTAACCCTAACCCTAACCCTAAGCACTACACTAACCCTAATTCTTAACCTAACCCTAACCCTACCCCTAAGCACTACTCTAACCCTAACACTTACCCTAACCCTAACCCTAACCCTAAGCACCACTCTAACCCTAACCCTAACCCTTACCCTAAGCACCACTCTAACCCTAACCCTAACCCTAAGCACTACTCTAAACCTAACCCTTACCCTAACCCTAACCCTAACCCTAAGCACTACTCTAAACCTAACCCTAACCCTAACCCTAAGCACTACTCTAACCCTAACCCTAACCCTAACCCTAAGCACTACTCTAACCCTAACCCTAACCCTAACCCTAAGCACTACTCTAACCCTAAACCTAACCCTAACCCTAAACACTACTCTAACCCTAACCCTAACCCTAAGCACTACTCTAACCCTAACCCTTACACTAACCCTAACCCTATCCCTAAGCACTATTCTAACCCTAACCCTAACCCTAACCCTAAGCACTACTCTAACCCTAACCCTAACCCTAACCCTAAGCACTACTCTAACCCTAACCCTAACCCTAACCCTAAGCACTACTCTAACCCTAACCCTAACCCTAAGCACTACTCTAACCCTAACCCTAACCCTAAGCACTACTCTAACCCTAACCCTTACCCTAACCCTAACCCTAACCCTAAGCACTACTCTAACCCTAACCCTAACCCTAAGCACTACTCTAACCCTAACCCTAACCCTAAGCACTACTCTAACCCTAACCCTTACCCTAACCCTAACCCTACGCACTACTCTAACCCTAACCCTAACCCTAACCCTAAGCACTACTCTAACCCTAACCCTAACCCTAAGCACTACTCTAACCCTAACCCTAACCCTAACCCTTACCCTAACCCTAACCCTAACCCTAAGCACTACTCTAACCCTAACCCTAACCCTAACCCTAACCCTAAACCTAAGCACTACTCTAACCCTAACCCTAACCCTAACCCTAACCCTAAGCACTACTCTAACCCTAACCCTAACCCTAACCCTAACCCTTACCCTAACCCTAACCCTGACCCTAAGCACTACTCTAACGCTAAGCACTACTCTAACCCTAACCCTAACCCTAATCCTAAGCACTACTCTAACCCTAACCCTTACCCTAACCCTAACCCTAACCCTAAGCACTACTCTAACCCTAACCCTAACCCTAACCCTAAGCACTACTCTAACCCTAACCCTAACCCTAAGCACTACTCTAACCCTAACCCTTACCCTAACCCTAACCTTAACCCTAAGCACTATTCTAACCCTAAACCTAACCCTAAGCACTACTCTAACCCTACCCTAACCCTAACCCTAAGCACTACTCTAACCCTAACCCTAACCCTAAGCACTACTCTAACCCTACCCCTAACCCTAACCCTAAGCACTACTCTAACCCTAACCCTTACCCTAACCCTAACCCTAAACCTAAGCACTACTCTAACCCTAACCCTAACCCTAACCCTAAGCACTACCCTAACCCTAACCCTAACCCTAAGCACTACTCTAACCCTAACCCTAACCCTAACCCTAACCCTAACCCTAAGCACTACCCTAACCCTAACCCTACCCCTAAGCACTACTCTAACCCTAACCCTTACCCTAACCCTAACCCTAACCCTAAGCACTACTCTAACCCTAACCCTTACCCTAACCCTAACCCTAACCCTTAGCCCTACTCTAACCCTAACCCTTACCCTAACCCTAACCCTAACCCTAAGCACTACTCTAACCCTAACACTTACCCTAACCCTTACCCTAACCCTAAGCACTAATCTAACCCTAACCCTAACCCTAACCCTAAGCACTACTCTAACCCTAAGCCTAACCCTAACCCTAAGCACTACTCTAACCCTAACCCTTACCCTAACCCTAACCCTAACCCTAGGTACTACTCTAACCCTAACACTAACCCTAACCCTAAGCACTACCCTAACCCTAACCCTAACCCTAAGCACTACTCTAACCCTAACCCTTACCCTAACCCTAACCCTAACCCTAAGCACTACTCTAACCCTAACCCTAACCCTAACCCTAAGCACTACCCTAACCCTAACCCTAACCCTAATCACTACTCTAACCCTAACCCTTACCCTAACCCTAACCCTAACCTTAGCACTACTCTAACCCTAACCCTTACCCTAACCCTAACCCTAACCCTAAGCACTACTCTAACCCTAACCCTTACCCTAACCCTAACCCTAACCCTAACCCTTACCCTAACCCTAACCCTAACCCTTACCCTAACCCTAACCCTAACCCTAAGCACTACTCTAACCCTAACCCTTACCCTAACCCTAACCCTAACCCTAAGCACTACTCTAACCCTAACCCTTACCCTAACCCTAACCCTAACCCTAAGTACTACTCTAACCCTAACCCTTACCCTAACCCTAACCCTAACCCTTACCCTAACCCTAACCCTAACCCTAAGCACTACTCTAACCCTAACCCTAACCCTAGCCCTAAGCACTACTCTAACCCTAAACCTAACCCTTAGCACTACTCTAACCCTAACCCTAACCCTAACCATAAGCACTACCCTAAACCTAACCCTAACCCTAAGCACTACTCTAACCCTAACCCTTACCCTAACCCTAACCCTAACCCTAAGCACTACTCTAACCCTAACCCTTACCCTAACCCTAACCCTAACCGTAAGCACTAATCTAACCCTAACCCTAACCCTTACCCTAAGCACTACTCTAACCCTAACCCTAACCCTAAGCACTATTCTAACCCTAACCCTTACCCTAACCCTAACCCTAACCCTAAGCACTACTCTAACCATAACCCTAAACCTAACCCTAAGCACTACTCTAACCCTAACCCTTACCCTAACCCTAACCCTAACCCTAAGCACTACTCTAACCCTAACCCTAACCCTAACCTAAACACTACTCTAACCCTAACACTTACCCTCACCCTAACCCTACCCCTAAGCACTACACTAACCCTAACACTTACCCTAACCCTAACCCTAACCCTAAGCACCACTCTAACCCTAACCCTAACCCTAACCCTAAGCACTACTCTAACCCTAACCCTTACCCGAACCCTAACCGTAACCCTAAGCACTACTCTTACCCTAACCCTAACCCTAACCCTAAGCACTACTCTAACCCTAACCCTAACCCTAAGCACTACTCTAACCCTAACCCTTACCCTAACCCTAACCCTAACCCTAAGCACTATTCTAACCCTAACCCTAACCCTAACCCTAAGCACTACTCTAACCCTAACCCTTACCCTAACCCTAACCCTAACCCTAAGCACTACTCTAACCCTAACCCTCACCCTAACCCTAAGCACTACTCTAACCCTAACCCTAACCCTAAGCACTACTCTAACCCTAACCCTAACCATAACCCTAAGCACTACTCTAACCCTAACCCTTAATCTAACCCTAACCCTTACCCTAAGCACTACTCTAACCCTAACCCTAACCCTAACCCTAAGCACTACCCTAACCCTAACCCTTACCCTTACCCTAACCCTAACCCTAAGCACTACTCTAACCCTAACACTTACCCTAACCCTAACCCTAACCCTAAGCACTACTCTAACCCTAACCCTAACCCTAACCCTGACCCTTACCCTAACCCTAACCCTAACCCTAAGCACTACTCTAACCCTAACCCTAACCCTAACCCTAAGCACTACTCTAACCCTAACCCTTACCCTAACCCTAACCCTAACCCTAAGCACTACTCTAACCCTAACCCTTACCCTAACCCTAACCCTAACCCTAAGCACTACTCTAACCCTAACCCTAACCCTAACCCTAACCCTTACCCTAACCCTAGCCCTAACCCTAAGCACTACTCTAACCCCAACCCTAACCCTACCCCTAAGCACTACTCTAACCCTAACCCTTACCCTAACCCCAACCCTAACCCTAAGCACTACTCTAACCCTAACCCTTACCCTAACCCTAACCCTAACCCTAAGCACTACTCTAACCCTAACCCTAACCGTAACCCTAAGCACTACACTAACCCTAACCCTTACCCTAACCCTAACCCTAACCCTAAGCACTACTCTAACCCTAACCCTTACCCTTACCCTAACCCTAACCCTAAGCACTACTCTAACCCTAACCCTTACCCTAACCCTAACCCTAACCCTAAGCCCTACTCTAACCCTAACCCTTACCCTAACCCTAACCCTAACCCTAAGCACTACTCTAACCCTAACCCTTACCCTAACCCTTACCCTTACCCTAAGCACTACTCTAACCCTAACCCTAACCCTAACCCTAAGCACTACACTTACCCTAACCCTAACCCTAACCCTAAGCACTACTCTAACCCTAACCCTTACCCTAACCCTAACCCTAACCCTAAGCACTACTCTAACCCTAACACTAACCCTAACCCTAAGCACTACACTAACCCTAACCCTAACCCTAAGCACTACTCTAACCCTAACCCTTACCCTAACCCTAACCCTAACCCTAAGCACTACTCTAACCCTAACCCTTACCCTAACCCTTACCCTTACCCTAAGCACTACTCTAACCCTAACCCTAACCCTAACCCTAAGCACTACACTTACCCTAACCCTAACCCTACCCCTAAGCACTACTCTAACCCTAACCCTTACCCTAACCCTAACCCTAACCCTAAGCACTACTCTAACCCTAACCCTTACCCTAACCCTAACCCTAACCCTAAGCCCTACTCTAACCCTAACCCTTACCCTAACCCTAACCCTAACCCTAAGCACTACTCTAACCCTAACCCTTACCCTAACCCTTACCCTAACCCTAAGCACTAATCTAACCCTAACCCTAACCCTAACCCTAAGCACTACTCTAACCCTAAGCCTAACCCTAACCCTAAGCACTACTCTAACCCTAACCCTTACCCTAACCCTAACCCTAACCCTAGGCACTACTCTAACCCTAACACTAACCCTAACCCTAAGCACTACCCTAACCCTAACCCTAACCCTAAGCACTACTCTAACCCTAACCCTTACCCTAACCCTAACCCTAACCCTAAGCACTACGCTAACCCTAACCCTAACCCTAACCCTAAGCACTACCCTAACCCTAACCCTAACCCTAATCACTACTCTAACCCTAACCCTTACCCTAACCCTAACCCTAACCTTAGCACTACTCTAACCCTAACCCTTACCCTAACCCTAACCCTAACCCTAAGCACTACTCTAACCCTAACCCTTACCCTAACCCTAACCCTAACCCTTACCCTAACCCTAACCCTAACCCTTACCCTAACCCTAACCCTAACCCTAAGCACTACTCTAACCCTAACCCTTACCCTAACCCTAACCCTAACCCTAAGCACTACTCTAACCCTAACCCTTACCCTAACCCTAACCCTAACCCTAAGCACTACTCTAACCCTAACCCTTACCCTAACCCTAACCCTAACCCTTACCCTAACCCTAACCCTAACCCTAAGCACTACTCTAACCCTAACCCTAACCCTAGCCCTAAGCACTACTCTAACCCTTAACCTAACCCTTAGCACTACTCTAACCCTAACCCTAACCCTAACAATAAGCACTACCCTAACCCTAACCCTAACCCTAAGCACTACTCTAACCCTAACCCTTACCCTAACCCTAACCCTAACCCTAAGCACTACTCTAACCCTAACCCTTACCCTAACCCTGACCCTAACCGTAAGCACTAATCTAACCCTAACCCTAACCCTTACCCTAAGCACTACTCTAACCCTAACCCTAACCCTAAGCACTATTCTAACCCTAACCCTTACCCTAACCCTAACCCTAACCCTAAGGACTACTCTAACCATAACCCTAAACCTAACCCTAAGCACTACTCTAACCCTAACCCTTACCCTAACCCTAACCCTAACCCTAAGCACTACTCTAACCCTAACCCTAACCCTAACCTAAACACTACTCTAACCCTAACACTTACCCTCACCCTAACCCTACCCCTAAGCACTACTCTAACCCTAACACTTACCCTAACCCTAACCCTAACCCTAAGCACCACTCTAACCCTAACCCTAACCCTTACCCTTACCCTTACCCTAACCCTAACCCTAACCCTAAGCACTACTCTAACCCTAACCCTAACCCTAAGCACTACTCTAACCCTAACCCTAACCCTAACCCTAAGCACTACTCTAACCCTAACCCTTACCCTAACCCTAACCCTAACCCTAAGCACTACTCTAACCCTAACCCTAACCCTAACCCTAAGCACTACCCTAACCCTAACCCTAACCCTAAGCACTACTCTAACCCTAACCCTTACCCTAACCCTAACCCTAACCCTAAGCACTACTCTAACCCTAACCCTTACCCTAACCCTAACCCTAACCCTAAGCACTACTCCAACCCTAACCCTAACCCTAACCCTAAGCACTACTCTCACCCTAACCCTAACCCTAACCACTACTCTAACCCTAACCCTTACACTAACCCTAACCCTAACCCTAAGCACTACTCTAACCCTAACCCTAACCCTAACCCTAAGCACTACTCTAACCCTAATTCTTACCCTAACCCTAACCCTAACCCTAAGCACTACTCTAACCCTAACACTTACCCTAACCCTAACCCTAACCCTAAGCACCACTCTAACCCTAACCCTAACCCTTACCCTAAGCACTACTCTAACCCTAACCCTAACCCTAAGCACTACTCTAAACCTAACCCTTACCCTAACCCTGACCCTAACCCTAAGCACTACTCTAAACCTAACCCTAACCCTAACCCTAAGCACTACTCTAACCCTAACCCTAACCCTAACCCTAAGCACTACTCTAACCCTAACCCTAACCCTAACCCTAAGCACTACTCTAACCCTAACCCTAACCCTAACCCTAAGCACTACTCTAACCCTAACCCTAACCCTAAGCACTACTCTAACCCTAACCCTTACCCTAACCCTAACCCTAACCCTAAGCACTACTCTTACCCTAACCCTAACCCTAACCCTAAGCAATACTCTAACCCTAACCCTTACCCTAACCCTAACCCTAACCCTAAGCACTACTCTACCCCTAACCCTAACACTAACCCTAAGCACTACTCTAACCCTAATCCTAACCCTAAGCACTACTCTAACCCTAACCCTTACCCTAACCCTAACCCTAACCCTAAGCACTACTCTAACCCTAACCCTAACCCTAACCCTAAGCACTACTCTAACCCTAACCCTAACCCTAACCCTAAGCACTACTCTAACCCTAACCCTAACCCTAAGCACTACTCTAACCCTAACCCTTACCCTAACCCTAACCCTAACCCTAAGCACTACTCTAACCCTAACCCTAACCCTAAGCACTACTCTAACCCTAACCCTAACCCTAAGCACTACTCTAACCCTAACCCTTACCCTAACCCTAATCCTACGCACTACTCTAACCCTAACCCTAACCCTAACCCTAAGCACTACTCTAAGCCTAACCCTAAGCCTAAGCACTACTCTCACCCTAATCCTAACCCTAAGCACTACTCTAACCCTAACCCTTACCCTAACCCTAACGCTAACCCTAAGCACTACTCTAACCCTAACCCTAACCCTAACCCTAAGCACTACTCTAACCCTAACCCTAACCCTAACCCTAACCCTTACCCTAACCCTAACCCTAACCCTAAGCACTACTCTAACCCTAACCCTAACGCTAACCCTAACCCTCACCCTAAGCACAACTCTAACCCTAACCCTAGCCCTAACCCTAACCCTAAGCACTACTCTAACCCTAAGCACTACTCTAACCCTAACCCTAACCCTAACCCTAAGCACTACTCTAACCCTAACCCTTACCCTAACCCTAACTCTAACCCTAAGCACTACTCTAACCCTAACACTAACCCTAACCCTAAGCACTACTCTAACCCTAACCCTAACCCTAAGCACTACTCTAACCCTAACCCTTACCCTAACCCTCACCCTAACCCTAAGCACTACTCTAACCCTAACCCTAACCCTCAGCACTACTCTAACCCTAACCCTAACCCTAAGCACTACGCTAACACTAACCCTTACCCTAACCCCAACCCTAACCCTAAGCACTACTCTAACCCTAACCCTAACCCTAACCCTAAGCACTACTCTAACCCTAACCCTTACCCGAACCCTAACCGTAACCCTAAGCACTACTCTTACCCTAACCCTAACCCTAACCCTAAGCACTACTCTAACCCTAACCCTAACCCTAAGCACTACTCTAACCCTAACCCTTACCCTAACCCTAACCCTAACCCTAAGCACTATTCTAACCCTAACCCTAACCCTAACCCTAAGCACTACTCTAACCCTAACCCTTACCCTAACCCTAACCCTAACCCTAAGCACTACTCTAACCCTAACCCTCACCCTAACCCTAAGCACTACTCTAACTCTAACCCTAACCCTAACCCTAAGCACTACTCTAACCCTAACCCTAACCATAACCCTAAGCACTACTCTAACCCTAACCCTTAATCTAACCCTAACCCTTACCCTAAGCACTACTCTAACCCTAACCCTAACCCTAACCCTAAGCACTACCCTAACCCTAACCCTTACTGTTACCCTAACCCTAACCCTAAGCACTACTCTAACCCTAACCCTTACCCTAACCCTAACCCTAACCCTAAGCACTACTCTAACCCTAACCCTAACCCTAACCCTGACCCTTACCCTAACCCTAACCCTAACCCTAAGCACTACTCTAACCCTAACCCTAACCCTAACCCTAAGCACTACTCTAACCCTAACCCTTACCCTAACCCTAACCCTAACCCTAAGCACTACTCTAACCCTAACCCTTACCCTAACCCTAACCCTAACCCTAAGCACTACTCTAACCCTAACCCTAACCCTAACCTTAACCCTTACCCTAACCCTAGCCCTAACCCTAAGCACTACTCTAACCCCAACCCTAACCCTACCCCTAAGCACTACTCTAACCCTAACCCTTACCCTAACCCCAACCCTAACCCTAAGCACTACTCTAACCCTAACCCTTACCCTAACCCTAACCCTAACCCTAAGCACTACTCTAACCCTAACCCTAACCGTAACCCTAAGCACTACACTAACCCTAACCCTTACCCTAACCCTAACCCTAACCCTAAGCACTACTCTAACCCTAACCCTTACCCTTACCCTAACCCTAACCCTAAGCACTACTCTAACCCTAACCCTTACCCTAACCCTAACCCTAACCCTAAGCCCTACTCTAACCCTAACCCTTACCCTAACCCTAACCCTAACCCTAAGCACTACTCTAACCCTAACCCTTACCCTAACTCTTACCCTTACCCTAAGCACTACTCTAACCCTAACCCTAACCCTAACCCTAAGCACTACACTTACCCTAACCCTAACCCTAACCCTAAGCACTACTCTAACCCTAACCCTTACCCTAACCCTAACCCTAACCCTAAGCACTACTCTAACCCTAACACTAACCCTAACCCTAAGCACTACACTAACCCTAACCCTAACCCTAAGCACTACTCTAACCCTAACCCTTACCCTAACCCTAACCCTAACCCTAAGCACTACTCTAACCCTAACCCTAACCCTAAACCTAAGCACTACCCTAACCCTAACCCTAACCCTAAGCACTACTCTAACCCTAACCCTTACCCTAACCCTAACCCTAACCCTAAGCACTACTCTAACCCTAACCATTACCCTAACCCTAACCCTAACCCTAAGCACTACTCTAACCCTAACCCTTACACTAACCCTAACCCTAACCCTAAGCACTACTCTAACCCTAACCCTAACCCTAACCCTAAGCACTACTCTAACCCTAACCCTAACCCTAAGCACTACTCCAACCCTAACCCTTGCCCTAACCCTAACCCTAACCCTAAGCACTACTCTAACCCTAACCCTAACCCTAACCCTAAGCACTACTCTAACCCTAACCCTAACCCTAACCCTAAGCACTACTCTAACCCTAACCCTAACCCTAAGCACTACTCTAACCCTAACCCTAACCCTCACCCTAAGCACTACTCTAACCCTAACCCTAACCCTAAGCACTACTCTAACCCTAACCCTTACCCTAACACTAACCCTAACCCTAAGAACTACTCTAACCCTAACCCTAACCCTAAGCACTACTCTAACCCTAACCCTTACCCTAACCCTAACCCTAACCCTAAGCACTACTCTAACCCTAACCCTAACCCTAACCCTAAGCACTACTCTAACCCTAATCCTAACCCTAAGCACTACTCTAACCCTAACCCTTACCCTAACCCTAACCCTAACCCTAAGTACTACTCTAACCCTAACCCTAACCCTAACCCTAAGCACTACTCTAACCCTAACCCTAACCCTAACCCTAAGCACTACTCTAACCCTAACCCTAACCCTAAGCACTACTCTAACCCTAACCTTTACCCTAACCCTAACCCTAACCCTAAGCACTACTCTAACCCTAACCCTAACCCTAAGCACTACTCTAACCCTAACCCTAACCCTAAGCACTACTCTAACCCTAACCCTTACCCTAACCCTAACGCTACGCACTACTCTAACCCTAACCCTAACCCTAACCCTAAGCACTACTCTAACCCTAACCCTAACCCTAAGCACTACTCTAACCCTAACCCTAACCCTAACCTTAACCCTAACCCTAACCCTTACCCTAACCCTAAACCTAACCCTAACCCTAAGCACTACTCTAACCCTAACCCTAACCCTAACCCTAACCCTAACCCTAACCCTAAGCACTACTCTAACCCTAACCCTAACCCTAACCCTAACCCTAAGCACTACTCTAACCCTAACCCTAACCCTAACCCTAACCCTAACCCTTACCCTAACCCTAACCCTAACCCTAACCCTAAGCACTACTCTAACCCTAAGCACTACTCTAACCCTAACCCTAACCCTAACCCTAAGCACTACTCTGACCCTAACCCTTACCCTAACCCTAACCCTAACCCTAAGCAATACTCTAACCCTAACCCTAACCCTTACCCTAAGCACTACTCTAACCCTAACCCTATCCCTTAGCACTACTCTAACCCTAACCCTTACCCTAACCCTAACCCTAACCCTAAGCACTATTCTAACCCTAAACCTAACCCTAAGCACTACTCTAACCCTAACCCTTACCCTAACCCTAACCCTAATCCTAAGCACTACTCTAACCCTAACCCTAACCCTAATCCTAAGCACTACTCTAACCCTAACCCTTACCCTAACCCTAACCCTAACCCTAAGCACTACTCTAACCCTAACCCTAACCCTAACCCTAAGCACTACTCTAACCCTAACCCTTACCCTAACCCTAACCCTAACCCTAAGACCTACTCTAACCCTAACCCTAACCCTAACCCTAAGCACTACCCTAACCCTAACCCTAACCCTAAGCACTACTCTAACCCTAACCCTTACCCTAACCCTAACCCTAACCCTAAGCACTACTCTAACCCTAAACCTAACCCTAACCCTAAGCACTACCCTAACCCTAACCCTACCCCTCAGCACTACTCTAACCCTAACCCTTACCCTAACCCTAACCCTAACCCTAAGCACTACTCTAACCCTAACCCTTACCCTAACCCTAACCCTAACCCTAAGCACTACTCTAACCATAACCATTACCCTAACCCTAACCCTAACCCTAAGCACTACTCTAACCCTAACCCTAACCCTAGCCCTAAGCACTACTCTAACCCTAACCCTAACCCTAAGCACTACTCTAACCCTAACCCTTACCCTAACCCTAACCCTAACCCTTAGCACTACTCTAACCCTAACCCTAACCCTAACCCTAAGCACTACCCTAACCCTAACCCTAACCCTAAGCACTACTCTAACCCTAACCCTAACCCTAACCCTATCCCTAACCCTAAGCACTACTCTAACCCTAACCCTTACCCTAACCCTAACCCTAACCCTAAGCACTACTCTAACCCTAACCCTAACCCTAACCCTAAGCACTACTCTAACCCTAACCCTAAGCACTACTCTAACCCTAACCTAACCCTAACCCTAAGCACTACTCTAACCCTAACCCTTACCCTAACCCAAACCCTAACCCTAAGCACTACTCTAACCCTAACCCTAACCCTAACCCTAAGCACTACTCTAACCCTAACCCTAACCCTAAGCACTACTTTAACCCTAACCCTTACCCTAACCCTTTCCCTAACCCTAAGCACTACTCTAACCCTAACCCTAACCCTAAGCCTAAGCACTACTCTAACCCTAACCCTTACCCTAACCCTAACCCTAACCCTAAGCACTACTCTAACCCTAACCCTAACCCTAACCCTAAGCACTACTCTAACCCTAACCCTTACCCTACCCTAACCCTAACCCTAAGCACTACTCTAACCTAACCCTTACCCTAACCCTAACCCTAACCCTAAGCACTACTCTAACCCTAACCCTAACCCTAACCTACATGCACCACCCTTACCCTAACCCTACCCTAACCCTAAGCACTACTCTAACCCTAACCTAAACCTAACCCTAAGCACTACTCTAACCCTAACCCTTACCCTAACCCTAACCCTAAGCCTAATCACTATTCTAACCCTAACCCTTACCCTAACCCTAACCCTAAGCACTACTCTAACCCTAACCCTAACCCTAACCCTAACCCTTACCCTAACCCTAACCCTAACCCTAAGCACTACTCTAACCCTAACCCTACCCTACCCCTAACCCTAACAGCACTACTCTAACCCTAACCCTTACCCTAACCCTAACCCTAACCCTAAGCACTACTCTAACCCTAACCCTTACCCTAACCCTAACCCTAACCCTAAGCACTACTCTAACCCTAACCCTAACCCTAACCCTTACCCTAACCCTAACCCTAACCCTAAGCACTACTCTAACCCTAACCCTAACCGTAACCCTAAGCACTACTCTAACCCTAACCCTTACCCTAACCCTAACCCTTACCCTAAGCACTACTCTAACCCTAACCCTTACCCTTACCCTAACCCTTACCCTAAGCACTACTCTAACCCTAACCTCTTCCCCTAACCCTAACTAACCTAAGCCCTACTCTAACCCTAACCCTTACCCTAACCCTAACCCTTACCCTAAGCACTACTCTAACCCTAACCCTTACCCTAACCCTT
>NC_136523.1:69253270-69265770 GCF_053919585.1 Euprymna scolopes | reverse complement strand
AATTCTTATATTTTGAATATCTGCAAAAACCTTTTAAACTAACTATTCTTTTGATGAAATAAAATTACAGAAATTACAGAAGTTAAAAGTCAAAGAATTTTGGCCTTAACTCTGATCAGCTGGCACTTTTTCGTACCCAATTTCCCACAAGTGATGTAAAAGTTTTTGTGCGGATCGAACAGTCTGCAACTGTACATGCATATTTTGAGTTAAGTTTAATGTCTTCACATGGAACAAAAAAGTAGAGTATTTGAGGCAAGCATTTATTTCATCTGCTGGTGTTGATTGAAGAATAACATGTAACATTTGTCTGAAATCTCCTGCAAGCAATATTACTGCATTCCCAAATGATCTGACATTGCCACGCAAATCTTGCAAGGATCGACCAAGAGCCTCAAGTGATTTTTTGCGTACCATTGTGCATTCATCCTAAACAATAAGTTTGCATTTCTGCAATAGTTTTCCCCATATTGGATGTTTTGGAGATGTCGAAGATGAGATTTTTGAAAAGTTGAATGTTTTAAAGTAGAATAAATAATTCTTCTACTTGGCAGCAAGGTCGCGGGTATTCCTCATGCAGCAAGGGCTAAGGCTATGTCATTTTGTTACCAAATGGCTGCCAAAATCAATTTAATTAGAAAGGTTTTACCAGTTACTTCTGGTGCTGTTCAAGGTAGCAGTAATTTCCAAATAACTTCTATTCTCACAGTCAGTAAATTAGGTGACTAAAATAGGATTTATCCATGTTTTGACAATGCCTTATTCACTGTAATTAATTTAGGAGACTAAAATAGGATGAGGGATTAGAGATGGACAGATAGAGAGGAAGATATATAGATAGAAAAAAGACAGTGAGAGGAAAATAGAGAAAGAGAAGGAGATAGAGAGATAAAGGGATTGATAGATAAACAGAGAGAGAGGTGGAGTGTTAGAAACAGAGAGGGATGAAACAGAGGAAAGGAGAGAGATAGAGGGAGTTAGAGAGAGAAAGGGGCTCAAAGAGAGATGGAGAGGGTGATATAGAGAGAAAGATAGATTGAGAGAGGGAAAGGGAGAGATGGATAGAGAGAGATATTGAGAGAGGGGGAGAGAAACAGAAGGTGAACTACACTTCACGTTTTTTTTCCTCGTTCAGTAGAGAAGAAATCTTTCGAGACTGAGGCAATTTTAATGTTTTGTTATTATCCAGAGTACCCCCTTTTTTTGGGGGGGGGGGGCTAGATTTTCCTCGCATTAGGAACCGACCGGGTTATCTGTACTTTCACTTAACAAATTAATAAAAGAAAAACATATTGTAAAATTTGAATTTAACAGGAAAATACTATTTTAAAAAATAGCACGGTAACATAAGTGCATAAGTACCACTTTGGGTACTCCTTGGGCGTTGAGTTCCATGGCGACCAGCATAATTATTTAATGGTCGCTCCCTTAGCCCCCCCCTCCCAGTCAAGGCTAATGCATGCGCATGTAACATTTTTTTTATTTACTGACGTTGGCTTAGTAACTAAACAATTTATTGATAATTTCGTAACCCTTAAACGCATGCCGGAAGATTTAAATTGGTTCATTATTGTTGTAATGAAAAAAAAAAGTTTCATTCAACACAAAACCAAAAACACATATTAATGATAAATGATTTATTATTCTATTCATTGAAATTTACTAATTTTTAAATTAAAAATTAAAAAAAAAAGTTAATAAAAAAATAGTTGCTTATGTGCGCATAAACAACTTGTTTTTTTTTTTTAGATTAGGTCCACCTTATAATCACCCCCCTCCCCAACCTCCTCATATTAAGAACAGCTTCCGGAATAAACACCACTTTTGGAGGGGGGGGGTCTATTTGCAAAATTTAACTGATATTTGTTGTCAGCATACCCACCCGAAAATACTATTAAAAAAAAAAAAAGGAGGGGTTCAGTGCCCGTGGCAGAGAAGTAGATTTATTTATCAATAAAAGTTGCGGAGAAGTAAATTTATTTATCAATAAAAGTCGTCATTTAAAAAAGAAAATTGTGGAGGTGGACCTAAATGTTTTGTTTTCGCACTATTCAACAATTTGTTCATCCGCGCATGTAAATTAAAAAATATTTGTAAAAGTGAGAAGTTATTAGTAAATGATTTAGCTTTTTTTAAATTTATTTTTTTTTTTTTTACATTAGATCCACCTCCACAAATGTTAAGAACGGCTTTCAGAATAAACACCCCCAACCTCTCCATGTTAACAACGGATTTCGGAATAAACACCATTGGGGGGGGATATTTAAAAAAAAAGTCGATAAAAGTCGTCATTTAAAAAGAAATTTAAAATCAAATGTTTGTAAAAAGTGAGAAATTATTAATAAATGTTTAGTAACATTTTTTGGTGCTAATGCAGAGAGTAATCTGCGCTATTTTTTAAATCGTGTTTTTTTTTTTTAATCAATTGCAAGGTTAAAGTACAGAATAGGTACAAAACACCCTCCCCCATGTTAAGAATGGCTTTTTAAATAATAACGTTATTATTTCAGCATGGATCACTCTCTGCATGAGTACCTATTTTTCTTTTAATATTCATAAAAAGTAAAACTTTTTTCAAAATAAATAAATAAATAAATAAATGTTTGTAAATGTGACAGATAATCGTTTAGTTACGGCAACGTCAGTAAATAAAATATGTTACACGCGGGGTGAGGTGGGAGACTAAGGAAGCGACTATTATTTTTTTCTACTGGTCGCCATGGAACTCAACGCCCAAGGAGTACCAAAATTTAATTTTTTTTTGTCAAATAAATAAATTTCAAGCAATTTTTGCAATAAATAATAGATAGCAACTTCATTAATTTTACGACTCGCCCCAGCATATTATAAACACCCTAACTTCCCCATGTTAAGAACGGCTTTCGAGGTTTATGGAAGGGCGTTTTTTTTTTGTTTTTTTTTTTAACATGGGGGGGTTAGGGTGTTTATAATACGTTGAGGCATGTCGTAAAAATGAAACAGTTTAGAAAAAGTTAAAACAAACTTTTTTATGTAAACAATGCCGTGAAAATAAACTAAACAATTAAAACGTAATGTTTCATGTGTGAAGCCTTAACATAAATAAAATTTAAAAACATAAGTACATAAATGAATTTAAAGTTTTAAAATATGGGATTATTATTTTTTTTTTTTGTGTGTGTGTGTGTGTGTGCTAATGCAGAGAGTGATCCGCGCTATTTTTTTAAAATCGTTTTCCACGTTTAAAGTTTTATGATATGTTTTTATTCAATTGTAAGGTTAAAGTACAGAATAGGTACAAAACACCCTCCCTTCCCCATGTTAAGAATGGCTTTTTAAATAATAACATTATTATTTCAGCACGGATCACTCTCTGCATGAGAAAGTTTTTTTGGGTATTTTTTTACTTATCGAGTTAACAGAAAATGAAATCTTTCGTCAATTCGTGGCTGTGAAATGAATCGAACCGGAAGTTCAGTTTTATCAACAGAACAGATTCGCAGTAAAAAAAATATATTTATTTTATTTAATATTTAAATTTTAATAAATCGCGAGGTAAATTTATTTCAATAACATAAAAACATACCTCGACTCTAAAGATGGGTTGTCTGAAAATTTCAAATAAATTGGTAACTTAGAAATAGGGTTTTATTTGTTTAGAACGAACCAACTTTACATTTTTATATATATAGATATATATTTGTATGTATATATATATATATTTGTATATATTTATATGTATATATATATATTTGTATATATTTATATATATATATATTTGTATGTATATATATATATATATATTTGTATATATTTATATTTATATATCTATATATCTATAAAAGTGAGCGTGTCTGTGTGTCTGTCTGTCTGTGTACATTTCCCTACGCAATAACTCTGTCAATTTTTAGTCTATAGACTCGAAATTTTAAATACTGGGTACTGAGATTTGGGAAAATCGATGTGACGGGTGTCAGCCAGAAATTTGGCTGTTAAGGGGTCAAATTTCAACGATTTGACCTTTAAGAACTCTACCAAACTCCTCCGACAATTTTGGGTCTAGATACTTGAAATTTTAGATATAGGTTCCTTGAACATGGATCTAACTTAATAAAGTGATTTGAGCCCGAAACAATAAATTTTAAGGGGTCATAATAGGGGTCAAAGTTTTAAAAAATTAACCATTTTTTTTGTTTTTTTGCTTTTTCTGCACAGCATACACCTCCAAACACCCGAGCAAGGGGTCAAAGTTCAACGATTTGACCTTTGAGAATTCTACCAAACTCCTCCGCCAATTGTGGGTCTAAACACTTGAAATTTTAGATATAGGTTCCTTGGACATGGATATAACTTAATAACTTGATTTGAGTCCAAAACAATAAATGTTAAGGGGACATAATAGGGGTCAAAGTTTAAAAAAAATTGACCGCTTTTTCTTTTTCTTTTTTTTTTCTCAACATACACCTCCAAACACCCGGGCAACGCCAGGCTGAAATGCTAGTATATATATATTTGTATGTATATATACATATATTTGTATATATTTGTATTTATATATATTTGTATGCATATATATATTTGTATATATTTATATCTATATATATTTGTATGTATGTATATATATATATTTGTATATATTTATATATATTTATATATATATATATATAATATATATATATGAGCAAACAGTTAATAAAATATGTTAAAAAACACTTTGAAATGAGTTAAAAACATATATATATATTTGTATGTATATTTATATATTCGTATGTATATATATATATTTGTATGTATGTATATATTTATGTATATATATATATATATATATATATATATACCGATTCTGTATATATATATATTTGTCTATATATATATATATATATATATATATATATATGTATTTGTATATATATATGTGTATTTGTCTGTATATATATATATATATTTGTATGTATGCATATATATTTTTTTATGTATGTATATATATATTTGTATGTATGTATATATATTTGTATGTGTATATATATATATATTTGTATGTACATATATATATTTGTATGTATATATTTGTATGTATATATATATATATTTGTATGTATATATATATTTGTGTGTATATGTATATATATATATATATTTGTGTGTATATATATATATGTGTATATATATATATTTGTGTGTATATATATGTGTATATATATATTTGTGTGTATATATATATATGTATGTACATATATAATTATTTGTATGTACATATATATATATATTTGTATGTACATGTATATATATGTATTTGTATGTATACATATATATTTGTATGCATATAGGTATATTTGTATGTATATATATGTATATATATATTTATATGCATGTATATATTGGTATGTATATATGTGCATATATATATATATATATTTATATATATGTATATACATTTGTGTGTGCGTATATATATATATATATATTTGTATGCATATATAATATATATATATATATATATATATATATATATATATATGCATATATATATCTTTATATATAAAAATGTAATTTTTGGTTCGTTCAAAGTCTGTAGAACCATTTTTTTACATTACCAATTTAATTGAAATTTGCAGAAAATCTATTTTTAAAGTCAAAGAATGTGTGCATGTTATTAAAATAATTTAACATTGCTAATGATAAAAATATTAAATTATAAATGTAAATATTTTTCGTAACTGCGAGATTGTCCCCATTTCATTACTGGTAGAAATTAGCCTTTCACTTATTGAGATAAGTATTATTTGTATTAATTTTTATGATACTCATGCAGAGAGTGATCCGTGCTGAAATAATAACGTTATTATTTAAAAAGCCATTCTTAACATGGGGAGAGGGGGGTGTTTTGTACTTATTCTTTACTTTAACCTTACAATTGAATAAAAAAAAAACATACCGTAAAACTTTAATTAACCGTGGAAATACGATTTTAAAAATAGCGCGGATCACTCTCTGCATTTTTTCCTTTTATTATTCTTAAAGAGTAAAACTTTTCTAATTCATGAAAAGAGTTATGCCTACGTAAATGAATAAATAAATGTTTGTACACGTGACAAATTATCAATAAATGGTTTAGTTACTTTTTTTTTTTTTAATTATTTATGAAAAGTGTTAGCGTAAATAATCTTTGTAAAAGTAAGTGCGAAAGTGCCATTGTTGTACTCCCATGCGTAATTTCTATACTTATAGGTTTTTAGAAATTTTGTTCACCTGATTATTATTCATTGGACACTAATTAAACAGATTATAAAAAAAAAAAAAAATTAAAAAAGAAATCATTATTTCGACATTTGAAAGTGGTGCTCACTTTTTAGTTACAATGTTCTGATAAATCAGTCACCCATTTTGTAACCAATAAAAACGCGGTATATCAAAACCATAGAAAGTAAAAATGAGTCTCTACCGCATTTGTAAGTCAGAAATATATTTGTTTCTCAAAGAAAAAAAAAATAGATTGAACATGACTTTTTTATTGTTTTATGAAAATAAAGTTTCGAGTTTAAAAATTTTTTTTTTTTTTTTTACTTATTTAGTTAAAAGTCAGTTTGTGGGTGTTTTTTTGTTTTTTTTTATTGTTTTATGAAAATAAAGTTTCGAGTTTAAAAATTTTTTTTTTTTTTTTACTTATTTAGTTAAAAGTCAGTTTGTGGGTGTTTTTTTGTTTTTTTAAATAATTTGTTTTTATAAAAGGTGAGGGTTTTTTTTTTTTTTCAAAACTTTTTTTTTTTTTTTTAATCTTTTTAAGTATTATAAATTTCACTAACATGCTGGAGAAATGTTGGTGCTAATGCAGAGAGCGATCCGCGCTATTTTTTAAATCATATTTCCACGTTTAATTAAAGTTTTATGATATGTTTTTTTTTATTCAATTGTAAGGTTAAAGTACAGAATAGGTACAAAAAACCCTCCCCTCCCCATGTTAAGAATGGCTTTTAAAATAATAACATTATTATTTCAGCACGGATCACTCTCTGCATGAGTACCGAAATGTTTAATAATTTGGTATTTTTTTAGATTAGGTCCACCTCCACAATTTTCCTTTAAATGACGACATATAGGTTTTCGAGTATGCTGAATACGGAAATCGCATTGAAATTTTGCGGAAATCAGTAGTTATCAAGATATAAAAAGTTATATTATGCATTGTATTCTTTGGCGGCCATCTTTTTATGTGCGCACGCGCCATAAACAAATGCACGCACGTAAAAAAGATGGCCGCCAAAGATTACAATGCATAACACAACTTTTTATATCTTGATAACTACTTATTTCTGCAAAATTTCAATGCGATTTTCGTATTCAGCATAGTCGAAAACCATTACAAGTCGTCATTTAAAAGAACATTGAGAAGGTGGAGCTAATCTAAAAATTTACCAATAATTTTCCATCCCATACGCCTCCCGATACATTGCTTCGTCAACATGCGACCATTTTATATCTCCCGAAGACACTTCTGTATTTAGCCAAAAAAAAAAAAAAAATGGGTGACCGATTTACCAGAACATGGTAACTAAAAAGTGAGTACCCCTTTCAAATGTTGAAATAATTTTTTTTTTTTTTTTCAATTTTTTTTCATAATCTGGTTAGTGTTCAATCAATAATAATCCAGTGAAAAAATTTCAAAATACCTATCCGTATAGAAATTCGCATGGGGGTGATGGTTGTATAACTCCGCCATGTAAGTAAATAAATAAAAAATGTTACATGCACATGCGTTAGCCTTGACTAGGGGGGGGGGACTAAGGGAACGACCATTAAATAATTCTGCGGGTCGCCATGGAAATCAACGCCCAATGAGTACCAAAGTAGTTTTCATGATATGAAGAAATTTTTTTTCGAAAAGTGGGTGATCACTTTTCCATGTAAATTTAACTTAAAATTAGCACCCACTTTCTGGCCATCCGGGGAAGGGGCATTTATTTTCGTGTTTATTGGCTTAAAGGTTTTTTGACAAGGCAGTTTGGTACGCGAGTGCATATTTAACAGTTTTCGTTTATGCTCGCGCGTAAACAAAGGCTACGTCATTGAAATGGAAAATAGTCCCAGAGTTCAGGGGTTAATACCATGCAAAAGAAATCAAACAAAAAACTTTTTAGCCAAGAAACACACAGAAAAATAAAGAAAAACATAGCGTCCATTTTTTTTCTATCGAATTCATTTGCTGTTTTTATTGAAAACTATTTTCCCCTGGATTTTTGATATAATTTTCCATTAAGGGCCGTGCATCTCACGTTCATATATAACAAAAAAAAATTTTGTAGACTTCGGTGTGCTAAAAACGAATCTGCAAACCGTTTCTGTTGCAAAAAAATAGTTTTTATGATATGAAGAAATTACTTTTTCGAAAAGTGAGCGATCACTTTTCCATGTAAATTTAACTTAAAATGAGCACCCACTTTCTAGCCACCTGAGAGAGGGGGGATTTTTTCCCATGTTTATTGGCTAAACAGCTTTCGTTTATGCTCACGCATAGTGTAAACGAAGGCTACGGCTGTGAAATGGAAAATAGTCCCAGAGTTCAGGGGTTATTATCAAGCAAAAGAAATCAAACAAAAAACTTTTTAGCCAAGAAACACACAGAAAAATGCCCCTCTCTCAGGTGGCCAGAAAGTGGGTGCTAATTCTAAGTTAAATTTACATTGAAAAATAATCACCCACTTTTCGAAAAAGTAATTTCATGAATATCATGAAAACTTTTTTTTTGCTACGGAAACGGTTTGCAGATTCGTTTTTAGCACACCAAACTCTACAATAAAATATTTCGTTATATACGAACGTGAAACGGGCCTTAAAGTAAAATAATACCGGATTTTTTGGAGCAGATTTGCCGTTTAGTTGTACAAATATCCTCAAACCAGGTAATCACTAAAAGGGACTTTTAAAAGTCGTCACCTGTATCGAGCAAAAGTTTAAAACCACCGATTATATGCCAGTCTACGTCATGATAACATATATTGAGTGAGTTCCTAACAGTATTTTGTATAGTTTTTTAGTTTAAACTCATTTTCCCAAAATTTCCCCAAACTTAACGTGTTCGATACAGTCTGCCGCCATTTGTATTTTTCAAATATACCGATAAACATTGAATGTTTTTGAACCGATTATACATTACATAAAAACACTAAAATCGTATCCAGTTAGGTAGAATATTTACTTTTCTTGCCTTTGATAACATTTATTTGTTATATATTTATTTTTTGACAACTTTTTTGTATCTGTGTTTAGTAATATGAACCCTTTTCATTTAATGTAATATTTAGTCGGCTTGGAATACAGTGTTTATCGGTGTATTTTAAAGCTACAAATGGTGGCAGACACTGTTGATTACTTTAAGTTAGAGAAAGTGAGTTAAAATTAAAAAACTATACAAAATACTGTCAGAAACCCACCGATTATGCCAGCCTATGTCATGGTAACATATATTTGTGGGGTTTCAGACACTGTTTTGTATAGTTTTTAGTTTTCAACTTACTTTCCCAAACTTAACGTATTGAACAGAGTCTGCGACCATTTCTGTTTTTCGAGCCGATTAAACATTTTACATTACATAAAGACACTAAACAACTATCCAGTTAGGTAGAAACGTAACTTACCTTACCTTTGCTTTCGTTTATTTGTTTTTGGACAACTTTTTCGAATCTGTGTATCGTAACCCCCCCCCCCCATCAACCAAATATTAATTACTAACTCACATTTTTGTATACAGAAAACAACAAAAAAAAAAAAACATTTAGCGTTTGAACATTTTTGCTACGTTCGGCTTCATCCACTGATTGTTGGTCGAGTCCAAACACTGAATGATTGACAGAAACTCCCGAGGATCCAGATCAAATTTTGCGAGAGTACCATTTTTTTTCATTTTCGCCTTCTTTTTCACTTTTTGGAGTGGATTGCTGTACTAAGAATATAAGAAACATGCATTTTTCTCTTTTTATTAAATTTTTACATTACACCAAATTGAGCCACTGCAACGCGTGGCAGGGTACAGCTAGTATATATATATATTTGTATGCATATATATATATATATGTATGTATGTGTGTATATATATATAAATATATATATATTTGTATGTATGTGTATATATATATATATATTTGTATGTATCTGTGTATATATATATTTGTATGTATCTGTGTATATATATATTTGTATGTATCTGTGTATATATATATTTGTATGTATCTGTGTATATATATATTTGTATGTATCTGTGTATATATGTATTTGTATGTATGTGTGTATATATATATATATTTGTATGTGTATGTGTGTATATATATATATATTTGTATGTATGTTTGTGTATATATATATATATATATATATATTTGTATGTATGTTTGTGTATTTATATATATATATTTGTATGTATGTATATATATATATTTGTATGTATGTGTGTATATATATATATTTGTATGTATGTGTGTATATATATATATTTGTATGTATGTGTGTATATATATATATTTGTATGTATGTGTGTGTATATATATATATTTGTATGTATGTGTGTGTATATATATATTTGTATGTATGTGTGTGTATATATATATTTGTATGTATGTTTGTGTATATATATATATATTTGTATGTATGTGTGTGTGTATATATATATATATATTTGTATGTATGTGTATATATATATATATTTGTATGTATGTGTATATATATATATATTTGTATGTATGTGTATATATATATATTTGTATGTATGTGTATATATATATATTTGTATGTATGTGTATATATATATATTTGTATGTATGTGTATATATATATATTTGTATGTATGTGTATATATATATTTGTATGTATGGGTATATATATATATATTTGTATGTGTGTGTATATATATATGATTGTATGTGTGTGTATATATATATATTTGTATGTGTGTGTATATATATATATTTTTTTATGTGTGTGTGTATATATATATATTTATGTGTGTGTATATATATGTATATATATTTTTATGTATGTGCGTATATATATATATTTTATGTATGTGTGTATATATACATATTTGTATATATATATTTGTATGTATTTGTGTATATATACATATTGTATGTATATATATATATATATATATATATGTATCTGTGTATATATACATATTTGTATGTATATATATATATATATATATATATTTGTATGTATGTGTGTATATTTGCATATTTGTATGTATATGTATATATATATATATTTGTATGTATGTGTGTATATATACATATTTGTATGTATATATATATATATTTGTATGTATGTGTGTATATATGCATATTTGTATGTATATGTATATATATATATTTGTATGTATGTGTGTATATATACATATTTGTATGTATATATATATTTTTTTATGTATGTGTGTATATATATATTTGTATATATGTGTGTATATATATATTTGTATATATGTGTGTGTATATATATATATATATATTTGTATATATGTGTGTGTATATATATATATTTGTATGTATGTGTGTATATATATATATTTGTATGTATGTGTGTATATATATATTTGTATGTATGTGTGTAATATATATTTGTATGTATGTGTGTATATATATATATTTGTATGTATGTGTGTATATATATTTGTATGTATGTGTGTGTATATATATATCTTTGTATGTATGTGTGTATATATATATCTTTGTATGTATGTGTGTATATATATATCTTTGTATGTATATATTTGTAAGTGTATGTATATATTTGTATATATATATATATTTGTATGTGTATATATATATATATTTGTATATATATATATATTTGTATATATATATTTGTATGTATGTGTATATATGTATATATATACATTTGTATGTAAGTGTGTATATATATATATTTGTATGTATATATATACATTTGTATGTATGTATATATATATATATTTGTATGTATATATATATTTGTATGTATATATATACATTTGTATGTATGTATATATATATATATATTTGTATGTACATATATATATTTGTGTGTATGGGTGTATATATATATATTTGTGTGTATATATATATTTGTATGTATATATATTTGTATGTATATATATATATATTTGTATGTATATATATATATATTTGTATGTAGATATATAAATATATTTGTATGTATGTATATATATATATTTGTGTGTATATATATATTTGTATGTATATATATATATATATATATTTGTGTGTATATATATATATTTGTATGTATGTATATAAATATATTTGTATGTATGCATATAAATATATTTTTATATATGTATATAAATATATGGTACTGGTCGCGGTAAGAGTTCCCTGCCGAACACCCTCAAAAAATAATGATTTCTCCCGCGCAGCCGCAAAGGACATGTTTTAGTTGCCATAGTAACAACACTTTTTATCGACATTGTTTTACTGTTTATGAATATTGAAATAAAAGACATTACTACACATTTATTAATAATATCTTTTTTTTGT
>NC_136523.1:69225770-69248270 GCF_053919585.1 Euprymna scolopes | reverse complement strand
TAGAAATCTCAGAACTTGTCTTCTTGAATGAGTATCATTTTTCATTGCCATCTTTCAAGGAAAAACCATCTTGAATGAGGTTCTAATGGTCTTGGGCTTTTTTCTGTGAGATGCTCATATATGCAACATCATTACAGTCATGACATGATGCATGTTATCCATATATTACTCATGTCACATTAATATACAACAGGATTGTTCTGATGGCAAACCCTAAGCCATGGTTTCTATCTGCGTCCTGGCAGTTTTCCTTTTCAGAAAAAGTCGTATTCATCTTCTTTCTCTCTTAGCGAACCTTCAGCGAGTCTTGTTTTGCTGAGTGCTGCAATATCTATTCTGTAATCGTGAAGCTCATTTGCAACAAGTGCCATTTGTCGGTTTGGTTTTGACATTAACTCTATTGAGTAGTATTCCGACATTCCATGCTCCCAAGATTAGTTTGAGTTTTTTTGTTCTGTATTTTTCGACCACAATGAGGATGAGTCCATCAACCACGATAAGCTGACCGGACCAGAAAAGGCAACCATTTGTTTGGGACACTTTTTCTAGTATCCTCCCTTATTTGATAGTGGGCAATGCTGTCCTAAAGAGGCTGCCCAGTCATCCATGAGTGTTGCTGAATTCTCCTGTTACTCTCAGGAAAAAGAACAACCACTTACCCATTGACTCCCCATGTGAAGGATTGTGATACAACTGCCAGTGTTCATGTCCACATGGTGCTTTGTTACATATCCATCTCCGTGGGACTTGAACGTGTGCATTTACAGTAAATAATTCTATTGTGGAAAGATCGATGCACAAGGACAATCCCACTCTCGCAGTCTGGGAAGCTTTGATTCAGTGACATGAAGAACCGTTACAATGAGAGACTTCCAGGCTGCAGTGATTGACCAGGACTACTTAGGATGCTATGTCCATGTTCTAAACCATTCCCCAATGCTTGCTGCCACCACCTTCACAACCATTGAATAATTAAATCATCTCTTCTGCTGGTTCTCAGTCTTCACATGCAGTAGGGTTGGCACGACTTGTTTCAAGATTCGCTGGAGAGTTACTGACTTGACCGCCTACTCTCAATAAGCTGGCCTGCCAAAGCCATTGCCCATGGAGTAGCTGCTGTTGCATGCACCAGCTTCAAAGAGCCACAGGTGAGAGTTAGGTGACAGGTAAGGACCAGTGGCAGATAAGCTGTCTTGAGAAGGACATGGCGTCCCCCCCCACTAAATAGTGCTATGTCACCCTTGTATAAATAGTGAAACAAATTTATGAACAAATGATGAGTGTTGCATCCTTCCCGATCATCATGCAACAAAGCCAAAAGATTTACCGTTCATAAAAGGTGAAAACTATAGAAAACTGTAAAATTAGAATTTGATGGTAAATTTTAAAAATCACAGCTTTTGAACGACAAATACAATTTTGCAACTTTGTAAACTATGAATACGATTATAAATTTATGCTTGAATATTTCTTATTGTTATTTACTGCTGAAAAGCAAGAATAAAGTTGGATGAGAAAACCTTGCCAGGAGCATACTTCCAAAAGTAATCTTGCCTAAGCTTTTTTTTAACACAAATTATTTAATAAATTTAGGTAAAATATAATGTAATTTGGAATTTTGGGCTTATTTAGATGTACATTTTTTCAATCTCTTTACTTTATAAATGTACAATTCTTTTTCTCGAGTCATTAATACTTTTTTCTAGGTTAATTCCAGTTAGGTTACTAGTTTTAGTACCAGGCAATTTTTTTTTTTGTATTCTTAGTGTTTTTCAACTTAATGTGCGTGATATTATGCATATAAAACAGCTTCATCTTAAAGATATTATGCATATAAAACAGCTTCATCTTCAAGAAAAAAGGCCACTTGTTAATAAGATTAGGTTAATATAGGCTTTTAAGTTGTTTGTCATTAAACAAATTTTAGTGAATAAAATTTTTGCATTATTATGAAATTGTGTTTTTGTCTGTTTTTACTGACTTTTTATTTATTTATTTAAATTTTTTTTTTGAAAAATTTGGTTTGATTTCTACTGCACTATGAATCATGTTAAGAGGATTCAATGTGTTAGCTGTTGAAATGAATCCTATGTGAACAGTAAAAATAACGCTTCCATGTCGTTTTTGTATGTTTTCTTGAGAGATAATAGTTTTTTTTCCCCCAATGGTTGGCTTAATTCTTGCTTTCCATTATGATTAATTTTCATTTATCACACGGTGATGTGATACATTTCTAAGAATTTTTCACTTGTTCAAAACTTGAATTTTTCTCATAAATTTTGGAACAATATCACACAAGTTATAATTTGATGACCAATTGTGCCACTAAAATATATATCATTGTTTATGTGTTCACGTTATCAGTTCAGATAATGAAAATATTTGTTATTCGGGAAACTTACTGTTAAGTTGATCAAATATAAAGATGGACGCAATGTGAAAACAAATTTAAAAAAAAAAGACAAAATTTTGCAAAAGGAGTAAAGAAGAGATGGAAGTTAAATTTTAACGATAGATATTAAATTTTATGATGGATATTAAATTTTATGATAGATATTAAATTTTATGATGGACATGAAATTTTAATGCTAGACAAAATAAATCCTTCCCAAATTCCAGTTCCTTTGGAGTATTTTAAAGAGTATTCTTCTAGTGTGCATGAAAACTATTAGATGTAAGGTAACAAATTTGAGAACAAATATTTAAATATGTCATTTGTAATTATCCATAAAACTATAGGAGTAAGATCGACCACTTAAGAACTGTAAGAGTTCAAAGTTTTGTTTTTAGTGAAACCATCTGCAACCCACTTGCATTCCGTTAGTAAATGTACGTTTCTTGTGATTTTCAAAACAAAAAACAAAAAGCTGCAGCTGTTGTTACAGTGATGTTAATTCATATTGCTAAGTATACAATTGCAGAAGTTGGTTTTTAGGTTGTCTTATGAGCACTCTCCCTTTATGTGCCCGTCTTATTGCCATCATTTGTCAGTTGTGACACTTTTATCTGTACGTTGAACTGAATGTCAAACTCCTTCTCCTCCTCCTCCTCCTAGTTCTACTTTTTCTTTTTTGTAGAACGGGTGAAGGATTATTATGATAGACGCATTAATGGAGGGGGGACAAATGACATCATAACGCTCTAACTCATAAATAGAGTATTAAATTCAAGGTTATCTCATTGTATGATTTGATGACAATTTTGAAACCAAATAACTTTTACTTGCGTTTATGGAGGAGTCGAGGGGCAATCACAGGTAATCATGGCTGTTATAAGCAACATTCTTTTCATCGGAGAAATGGAGAAATAACTGATCATAATATAATTTATATATATATTTTATTTTCTGAATGTTGAGAAGAATTTAATGCTAGCAAATGGGTGTGTGTGTATATATATATATATATATATATATATATATATATATATATATATATATATATATATATATAACTACTTCATTTACTCACATAAAATTAATATACAAAAGTATAGATTTATGCGTAAACTTTAAGTATTTACTTCAAAAGTACTCAATATGTAGGTAGAGCTAGTTAGTAATTTCACACAAGCATATCCGATACTACGGATATCGGCCTATATAGAGATGACAGACTAGCTATTATAAAAAACTCCAACAAAGTCAAGGGAGAAAACTTTAAGAAAATCATACACAAGGAAATGAAAAAATTAGGCCTAAAAGCAGACGTATCAGCTAACATAAAAATAACAAACTTCCTGGACGTCACGTTAAACTTAGATAAAAACACATATGAACCATACTTAAAAGATAACGCTACTCCAATTTACGTAAACTCTAAGTCCAATCACCCACCATCAATTATAAAACACATTCCTAACTCGATCGTAAGTAGACTCAGTAATAACTCAAGCGATGAAAATGCATTTAACAGGTCAACCAATATCTACGAAACAGCCCTAAAAAATAGTGGATACAAAAATATCGATATCAAATATAAGCAACAAAACACCAATAACTATAATAAAATTAAAAATAGAAGAAAAAGAACTATAATCTGGTATACGGCCCCATACAATCAAATGTTAAAAACAAAACTTGGCAAGCAATTTCTAGATCTTATTGAAAAACACTTTCCCGCAACCAACCCCTTACACAAAATCTTCAATAAAAATACTTTAAAGTTATCCTACAGTTGTTGCAAAAATTTAGAGATGATAATTAAAGCACATAATGACAAAATACTAAATAAAACAATGTAAACAACAACAAAATAAACAATAAAAAAAGTAGACACCATGACAAAAATGAAACTAACACTAGCAGAAATAATAATAATAATAATAATAATAATAATAATAATAATAACAACATGAATAATAATAATAATAATAATAACAAACCAACCCCGGACAAGAACAACCATACCATAAATAAAAATACTAATAACGAACAAGATAAATGCAACTGTAGACACCGCACACTTTGCCCAGTTCAAAATAAATGTCATAAATGTCTAACAAAAAGCGTAGTTTATTGCGAAAGAAAACCCGAATAACAAGAAATATTACGTAGGCATGACTTCCTTAGATGTCAAAACCTGATACTATGACCACAAAAGTACATTCAACAATAAAAAACACCGTATAAAAACAACACTAGCGAATAAATACTGGGAACTCAAAGAAAGCGGACATTCGCCGGTAGTCGAATGGAAAATAATAAGACAAGCTACCACGTGTAGGGATTTAGACGACCCATGTAAATTATGCCTTCATGAAAAATTTGCTATCCTGTACTGTAAAGAACCCCAAAATCTATTAAACTGTAGAAGAGAAATAGCAAATAACTGTGTTCACAAAATAAAATTTACTCTAGGATAGCGATACAAAATAGTTTTAAAACTAACAAAGACAATAGAAAATAAACAAATAAATAAATTAAATAAACATGAATATACATAAACGATCACACATATATGTATGTATATATATATATATATATATATATATATATATGTATGTACACATATGTATATTTATATATATAAAAAAAAAATTTAAAAAAAAGAAAGAAATGTCTGCCTTAAACCACTAAACTAGTTTTAAAACAGATCCTTTGTTCGATAAAATGCATGTCCATTGGCTGATAGGAAGGGGCGCGGTGAATACTAGAAAGCTGATTGGCTAACTAAAACCCTCAACAGCAGAGGACCATATAAAAACAATAAACAACCACAGAATTCGCGCATAAGCCTGACGAATCCTAGAGTGGATGAAACGCCGAATATTCAGTGTAGCTTAATCGCCATATATATTTTATAAATTGCTATATATATATATATATATATATATATATATATATATATATATACTAGCTATACCTTGCCACGCATTGCTGTGGCTCAATTTTTGTTGTAATGGAAAAATCTAATAAAAAGAGAAAATGCATGTTTCTTATATTCTTAGTACAACAATCTACTCCAAAAAGTGAAAAAAAAAAAAATGTGGAAATGAAAAAAAAATGTTACTCTTGCAGAATTGGATCCAGATCTTCAGGAGTTTCTGTCAATCATGGCTTGGACTTGACCAACAATCAGTGGATTAAGCCGAACGTTGCTAAAATGTTGAAACGCTATATCAAGTTTTTTTTTTTTTGCTTTTTGTATTCCAAAATGTGAGTTTTTAATTAATATTGGGGGGGGGGGGTACTATACACAGATTCGAAAAAGTTGTCCAAAAATAAATAGATGAAAGCAAAGGTAAGGTAAATTACATGTCTACCTAACTGGATAGTTTTTTAGTGTTTTTATTTAATGTAAAATGTTTAATCGACTTGAAAAACACAGTGTTTATCGATGTATTTGAAAACAATAAATGGTCGCGGACTCTGTTGAATATGTTAAGTTTGGGAAAATCAGTTAAAAACTATACAAAACAATGTCAGAAACCGAATATATGTTACCATGACATACACTTATGAACAAAAAAAAAAAAATGGGCCATGAGTGAAAGAAGGAATGAAATCGATTTTTCATTATTTTTCCATGAATTTTTGTTAATTTCAACTGACAATTTCTATTTTGCAGATCATTATTATTATAGCATATAATAATAAGTGGAAAAATTAATCCTAAAAATGGTAAGACCGCATCTTGGCAAGGATATAAAAAAAAACGAATTGCAGAATTAAGGCAGTCCAAAATGACTTACAAGCAGATTGTTTATATTTTAAGAAAAGAAAAAGTGAAAACATCTCTTTTTGTAGTGAAGCGAATTGGTCAAAGGTTCGAAGTTGAACGCTTGGTAAAAGGGAAATCTGGATCTGGTCGCCCGAGAGCATTCACTTTGAAGGACGACCACTGTTTTGAAGGATTGTTGACCATACCAAAGAATTCAAAACAGAGCCTGGAAATTCTCTTTCTAGACGAATGAAAGAAATGGAATTTTCTTCTAAAAGGTGTGCAAAGAAGCCATTTTTATCTAAGAAGAGCATCAATGATAGAAAGAGATTTTTCTCATGTTATGGCAAGAAAGATACAGACTGGTTCAGGAACGTTTTCTGGTCAGATGAATCAAGATTTTGTCTTGTTATTGACGCTCCCGAATGGTGCAATCAAAGAACTGGAGAAATATTTCTCCAAGTTGCATAAAAACTACAGTTAAACACGGGAGTGGCGGGATAAATAGTATGAAGAATTTTACTGCAACAGGAGTTGGAGAACTTATTAGATGTGAGAAGTCAATGCAAAGGAATACATTTGAATATTAGAAACAGGACTGTTACCAGAAGCTGGGAATATCTCAGAACATTATTTTTCAACATGCTAATGCCCCTGCACACACTGCTAAAGTCACAAAAAATGGTTTTCTGATAATTCAATTAATATGATATTTTGGCCAGGTCAAAGCCTTGATTTAAACCCAATTGAGAATATTTGATCCATAATATCTCGTGCATTGGCTGGAAGAACTTTTTGAACAATGACAAACTGTGGGAAGCTGTGCAAAGCGAATGGAATAGCATCTCCTCTTCACAGTGTTCCACTTTGGTTGATAGCATGTCTAAAAGGATTGATCTTTTAAAGAAATCAAAAGGGAATGCGATTCCATCCTAAGCATTTATTAAAGTAAATGTCTTGTTCTGTGTTATTAGTCTCGTTTAAGTTTCCTTGTTCAATTGTTCTTTGTATAATATAGCATTTAGTGCGATAAAATGTATAAAATTTGTTTGGCCCATGTTTTTTTTGCTCACAAGTGTAGGCTGACATATTCGGTGGGTTTCTGACAGTATTTTGTATAGTTTTTAGTTTTAACTCATTTTCCCAAACTTAACATAATCAACAGTGTCCGCCATTATTTGTATTTTTCAAATACACCGATAAACACTGTTTTTCGAGCCGACTAAACGTTACATTAAATAAAATGAGTTTGTATTACTAAACACAGATCAGAAAAAGTTGTCGAAAAATAAATATATAACAAATAAATGTTCTGAAAGGCAAGATAAGTTTCCTTTCTACCTAACTGGATAAGATTTTAGTGTTTTTATTTAGTGTAAAATTTAATCGGTTCGAAAACATGTAGTGTTTATCGTTATATTTGAAAAATACAAATGGCGGCAGACTGTGTTGAACACGTTAAGTTTGGGAAAATTAGTTAAAACTAAAAAACTATGCAAAATACTGTCAGGAACTCACTCAATATATGTTACCGTGACATAGGCCGACATATATTCGGTGTTTTTTAACTGTATTTTGCATAGTTTTTTAGTTTTAACTCAATTTCCCAAACTTAACGTGTTTAACACCAAGTCTCCGCCATTTGTAATTTTCAAATATAGCGGTAAACGCTGTATTTTTTGAGCCGAACTTATCTTGCCTTTGATAATATTTGTTATACATTTGTTTTTTGACAACTTTTTCGAATCTAGGTATACAGTAATACAAATGCAATAAAAACACTAAAAATTATCCAGTTAGGTAGAAAAGTAACTTATCTTGCCTTTGAAAACATTTATTTGTTATATATTTGTTTTTGTTGACAACTTTGTGCAAGTACAAACCCGAAGGGAGTATTTTTCTGTCTATTTTTATTTTTGGTACTGCGCTATTTTAAAATAGTTTTTCCAAATTAAATTTAAATTTCACCATATCTTTTTTTTTTTTTGGTATTTTTTTTGCATTAGGTCCACCTCCACAATTTTCTTTAAAATGGCTACTTTTAAAGGTTTTCGACTATGCTGAATAAGAAAATCTCATTTAAAATTTGCAGAGGCAAGTAGTTTTCGAGATATAAAGACCTGTACTATGCTCTATAATTCACTGGCAGCCAAGAATAAACACCCCCAACTTCCCCATATTAAGAATAACTTTCAGAATAAACATCCCTAACCTCTCCATGTTAAAAACAGCTTTTGGAATAAATATCACCATTCTCTCCATGTTAAGAACGGCTTTTGGAATAAACATCCCCACCTACCCATGTTAAAAATTGTGGAGATGGATCTAATATGAAAATTTACCTCTTGTATTTTTAAAACATTGTTAGTTGAAAGCACAGAATAATTACAAAGCACCATCCCCTCCCCATGGTAAGAATGGCTGAAAAAAATAACTGTTTTCTTGGTAGAAACTTTTCTGTATTTCACTTAACAATTTCTTTAATAAAGAAAAAACATTCTGATTTTCTTATATAAAAACAACTTTTGTAAACAATATCTTTTTATTTTATTTTTTTATAATTTAACGATATCTTTTTTAATAATAAATTGTTAGTTGGAAGCACAGAATAGTTACAAAACACCCTCCCCTCTCCATGGTAAGAATGGCTGAAAAAAATAAAATAAAAACAAGTTATTATTTCAGCACATTACTAAACCATAAATTTTCTTAAAAAAAACCCTGTACTTTCATCTAACATTTTATAGTTTTAATAATAAACAAGCTTATATTTTCTTATATAGAAACAACTGTTTGAAAACAAAAAGAAAACGTGTACTACCAATTTTGTTAAAAAATGATTTTTATAACAAAGTTAGTTTTGTTAATGTTCTTTGACTTTCATGTTTCAACTCAAAATGCACCTTCTCGCGAGCAATTTTTTTTTTTTTTGCCTGATATAACAAACAAAAAATTTTAAAATTAAAAAATTGGGAAGATAAACAAATGAATTTAAATTTTAAAAATAGGGTTTTTTTTTTACTTATCGAGTAAACAGAAAATGAAATCTTGTAATTCGAGTTGTCAAATCGTGGTGTATGAAATGAATTGAAACAGAAGTTCAGTTCTGCCAGAAAACAGTTCCACAGAATTGGCTTACAAAAAATATTTTTATTTTATTTAATTTATTTTAATAACATAAAAACATTCCTCAACTCTAAGGATAGACTGTCTGAAAATTTCAGTATAATTGGTAATGTAGAGATATTGTTTTATTGATAACTAACGAACCAAGAATTAGATTTTATATTATAATAAAGTCATATTCATGTATGTTTGTTCACATTTTGATTATTAGGTACAAAAGGTATACTGTTTCACAAATTAATTTTCATACTGAAAACGGACGCTTACACACTTTTATTTCTGAATGATTTCTATATATTCTATGTATTCAAAGGAAATTCACATTTAAAAAGTAACCTCATTTGCATCTTGCATTAAAGAAAATTTATGTCAATAATTATCTCCATCTTGTTTGTTAAAAAGAATTATAAAGAATTGTTATAATTATTATATTATAGAATATCATTTTTATATTCAATTATTATTACTGACAGCAGTTTACTTTAAAAATGGAAGGAAGTTTATTTAAACTATGAGAGTTATTTCCCGTTTAATTTTCATAAGAAAATGGATGTGTTTTATGTTTTCATAAATCCAACAAGTAAGCTTTTAGGAAAATTGTAAGAAGTTAGGATATTTGGTGTATCTTAAAAAGTATGTTACTAAAGCCTCAGCCAGCCAATATGTTTCAATCTGGCAGCGCTGTGTATATACAGCTAGTGTATATATATTTTTGTTAATTATTTTGTGCGTTGTTTGTTAGTATGTATTTTTAATATCAGTTGTAAACTGTACATACTTTATGTATGTACAGTTTACAACTGATATTAAAAATGCATTTTTTGAAGATTTAAATCTTGTTGCAGTTGGTAGATTATAATATAATTTATACAAAAATATTTTTGGCTCTTTATGACACACTAGCGTGGGTACCCGGCGTTGCCCGGGTGTTTCGAGGTGTATGTGCTCTTAAATCAAAAAGAAACACCGAGGAGGGAGGGAGTAAAAAATATTTTGGTAAGTAGGTAGGATCGAACCCGAAGCCCTGAGGCGAAGTTGGAAAATAAAATGTGAAAAAAACATTACACGTTAACCGCTCGGCCAGCAAGAATAAGTTACTGAAAGAACTTTGAATTTATTTAAGTAAGAAGAGAATTGACAGGTGCCCGCAGTTAATGAAGTTAAGTGGAAGTCGTGGAGCTAACATTTTGTGCGAGCGTTACGACGACGTAATCAATAACTATTCAGCAGTTAACATTTTCTGTGGGACAGTTTTTAATGAGGTCAATAAACCGGATTGTTTGTTTTTACCCAACTTTGGGGAAAATCAGTTTCCCCGTTTATTAGAGGAGTGTCTTGTCTCAAAATGAAAGCAACCATCTGATATGATATTGACCAAACGTTACATTGCTTTCTGGAGACGACTGGCCGTGGGCCAGAGATTCGAATCGAGTTTCACTTTTTTTATACCAAAAAACGAAAGCAACACGCGGCAATCCGAAAATGTCGAATAGTTAACGTTTCAAAGTCGGGCAAATTAAATAGACAGGTGACCCCCGTTGTTAACTCGTAAATATTATCATTAAGACAGCATATAAAAAGTTTTAAAAATGAGCGATGGCCTTGAGAACCCGCCGGAAAAAAACCTTTTGCAGACATACACAAAAAGCGAACATACATACATACATACACGTATTTTCGCTTTTATATATATAGATTTCATTTGATGTATTCGAATAATGCCCTTACCCATGTCCCCATAGAAAAATAATGATACTTTTTGATGCACCAATTATGTTAGAACATAAAATAATTAATAAAGATATAATCTTTCTTATACTTTTTCATCATTGTGATCACACCATCATCATCATCATCATCATCATCATCATCATCATCACAGCAATTACTCGTTATCCTCTTTATTGAAGTTTTAAACCAGTTGTAACTATTGTAACACATGATTCAATAAGTCTTTGGCCTAACTAATAAAGCAACAACTTTTATTCAAAATTTCAATTTTATTCATTAACATAGTCATCTTCTTCTTCCGTGCTAATGCTTTTCTAACAATTACCTTCTTATTTATAGAACGATTTGTCTTTCAATTCAAAATATGGTTTAGTTTCTGCTATCATTTGGCTTCATTGGAGCCAAATCTCTTTCCCTGAAGTATTCTTTTGTAGCATGCAAACAACCAATAGTCGCTAGAGGCCAGAATTGAAGAATAGAGTTTGGAAGCAATTCGAAGTCCAATTTATGTGGTTTTGTCATTGTTGCAATCGACAGGTGACACATTGCATTATATTGGTGAAAGAATATTTTTTTTCTTCATTTGTGACTATTTTTTGTAATGATTTTTTCCTTCAAATGCCACCAATAATGCTTTATAATTTAATAATAATACTATATAATTTCATGATTGATATAATTTAATAATAATGCTATATGATTTAATAATGCTGTAATATTTGCTATTTGTAGTTCTGCCTTTCTACAGATAAATTATGAACAAAATTGTGCATTCGAAAATATAGAACATTTGCTGATGTTTGTGATTTTAATCATTTTAGACGGCTTTCGTGTGCTGCTCTCTGCTCGGTTGATTTGATTCTGATCTGAAGTGCTGCATCCATGTTTCATCCATTGTTGCATATTGACTGGAAAACTCCTTTTTGTTGCATTAAAACATTTTTTGTAAACAATGCTCTGAATTGTTGACATGCTATTGTTTTTGATTGATTGTAGCATTCACTTTGAAAACAGTTTTCTCATTGACGATGATTCATGCAATATATTTAATTCTTCTGCTATCTCATGCAACTTTAATTTACAAATGGCCCAAACAATTTTCTTGGCTTTGTTTTTGTTTTCTGAGACAACTGCCTATTTTGGGTGATCTGAGCATTCACCATCATTTGTGGCTGTATGACTGCATTTATTTCTGACATAGCAAATTTTGAATAACACTTATCAAGCCATTGCTTTGCTTGAACAGTATTTTTTACATCAGAAAGCAACACACGAAATTCAGATTTTTCCATTGTTTTGCATGTAACAATATCGAGTGACAGAACTTTACAATTTTTTCTTATTCACAACATTATACTAATAATAAACTGGCATACGCATCACACTTTATTTCTTCGGTTGGTAAATTTCTCACAGCTGCTAGTAATCCTATGTCTATAAAGTTGCCATTCACCAATGCATGAAATATTGGTGCGCCACGTCTGATGCGGTGCACCAACCAATAATTTCCCTCTTGGACAAAAAAGAGTCCCATGTTTGCCAAGCTTCAGTCCCTGTCCCATCACTGCATCACTACTTGTTTTACAAGTACTACTATGGAATGTTCTCTGATGAACTTATTGCATTTGTAACCCCCCCTCCTAAATCTAAGTCTGACTTGCAGCAAAATCACAACTCTTCACCATAGAAGTCCCAAATGCAGGAAAATTTTCTACTGTAATCTTCAACATCTTGCATTTGGAGTTTCCTTCCTTCTCTCTCTTTCCCTTATTGTACCAACATGCAGAAATCTAAATGTAATGAGGTAAAAACTTCTTGCGGCCCAACTCCCCATGTAGAATGTCTCCCTTATATTCTGGCCCCTAATCACAGTAGCAATATACCATATTGGGGGTGAATAAAGATTTAAAAATTAAGAAAGTATCATTGTCTTACTAATACTTGAGTTTACTAATAGATGGATGGTATGTATTCTTACATTTCCCAAAAATTTTATTAATTTACTAATAGATGGATGATATGTATTCTTACATTTCCCAAGCATATTATTTGTTTACTAATAGATGGATAGTATTTATTCTTACATTTCCCAAGCATATTATTAGTTTACTAATAGATGGATGGTATGTATTCTTACATTTCCCAAGCATATTATTAGTTTACTAATAGATGGATGATATGTATTCTTACATTTCCCAAGCATATTATTAGTTTACTAATAGATGGATGATATGTATTCTTACATTTCCCAAGCATATTATTAGTTTACTAATAGATGGATAGTATGTATTCTTACATTTCCCAAGCATATTATTAGTTTACTAATAGATGGATGGTATGTATTCTTACATTTCCCAAGCATATTATTAGTTTACTAATAGATGGATGGTATGTATTCTTACATTTCCCAAGCATATTATTAGTTTACTAATAGATGGATGATATGTATTCTTACATTTCCCAAGCATATTATTAGTTTACTAATAGATGGATAGTATGTATTCTTACATTTCCCAAGCATATTATTAGTTTACTAATAGATGGATGGTATGTATTCTTACATTTCCCAAGCATATTATTAGTTTACTAATAGATGGATGGTATGTATTCTTACATTTCCCAAGCATATTATTAGTTTACTAATAGATGGATGATATGTATTCTTACATTTCCCAAGCATATTATTAGTTTACTAATAGATGGATAGTATGTATTCTTACATTTCCCAAGCATATTATTAGTTTACTAATAGATGGATGGTATGTATTCTTACATTTCCCAAGCATATTATTAGTTTACTAATAGATGGATGGTATGTATTCTTACATTTCCCAATAATTTTATTAATTTACTAATAGATGGATGATATGTATTCTTACATTTCCCAAGCATATTATTAGTTTACTAATAGATGGATGGTATGTATTCTTACATTTCACAAGCATATTATTAGTTTACTAATAGATGGATAGTATGTATTCTTACATTTCCCAAGCATATTATTAGTTTACTAATAGATGGATAGTATGTATTCTTACATTTCCCAAGCATATTATTAGTTTACTAATAGATGGATGATATGTATTTTTACATTTCCCAAGCATATTATTAGTTTACTAATAGATGGATGATATGTATTCTTACATTTCCCAAGCATATTATTAGTTTACTAATAGATGGATAGTATGTATTCTTACATTTCCCAAGCATATTATTAGTTTACTAATAGATGGATGGTATGTATTCTTACATTTCCCAAGCATATTATTAGTTTACTAATAGATGGATAGTATGTATTCTTACATTTCCCAAGCATATTATTAGTTTACTAATGGATGGATAGTATGTATTCTTACATTTCCCAAGCATATTATTAGTTTACTAATAGATGGATAGTATGTATTCTTACATTTCCCAAGCATATTATTAGTTTACTAATAGATGGATAGTATGTATTCTTACATTTCCCAAGCATATTATTAGTTTACTAATAGATGGATAGTATGTATTCTTACATTTCCCAAGCATATTATTAGTTTACTAATAGATGGATAGTATGTATTCTTACATTTCCCAAGCATATTATTTGTTTACTAATAGATGGATAATATGTATTCTCACATTTCCCAAGCATATTATTAGTTTACTAATAGATGGATAGTATGTATTCTTACATTTCCCAAGCATATTATTAGTTTACTAATAGATGGATAGTATGTATTCTTACATTTCCCAAGCATATTATTTGTTTACTAATAGATGGATAGTATTTATTCTTACATTTCACAAGCATATTATTAGTTTACTAATAGATGGATAGTATGTATTTTTACATTTCCCAAGCATATTATTAGTTTACTAATAGATGGATAGTATGTATTCTTACATTTCCCAAGCATATTATTAGTTTACTAATAGATGGATAGTATTTATTCTTACATTTCCCAAGCATAGTATTAGTTTACTAATAGATGGATGGTATGTATTTTTACATTTCCCAAGCATATTATTAGTTTACTAATAGATGGATAGTATGTATTCTTACATTTCCCAAGCATATTATTAGTTTACTAATAGATGGATAGTATGTATTTTTACATTTCCCAATATATTATTAGTTTACTAATAGATGGATAATATGTATTCTTACATTTCCCAAGCATATTATTAGTTTACTAATAGATGGATAGTATGTATTCTTACATTTCCCAAGCATATTATTAGTTTACTAATAGATGGATAGTATGTATTCTTACATTTCCCAAGCATATTATTAGTTTACTAATAGATGGATAGTATTTATTCTTACATTTCACAAGCATATTATTAGTTTACTAATAGATGGATAGTATGTATTCTTACATTTCCCAAGCATATTATTAGTTTACTAATAGATGGATGATATGTATTCTTACATTTCCCAAGCATATTATTAGTTTACTAATAGATGGATGATATGTATTCTTACATTTCCCAAGCATATTATTAGTTTACTAATAGATGGATAGTATGTATTCTTACATTTCCCAAGCATATTATTAGTTTACTAATAGATGGATAGTATTTATTCTTACATTTCACAAGCATATTATTAGTTTACTAATAGATGGATAGTATTTATTCTTACATTTCACAAGCATATTATTAGTTTACTAATAGATGGATGGTATGTATTCTTACATTTCCCAAGCATATTATTAGTTTACTAATAGATGGATAGTATTTATTCTTACATTTCACAAGCATATTATTAGTTTACTAATAGATGGATGATATGTATTCTTACATTTCCCAAGCATATTATTAGTTTACTAATAGATGGATGATATGTATTCTTACATTTCCCAAGCATATTATTAGTTTACTAATAGATGGATAGTATTTATTCTTACATTTCACAAGCATATTATTAGTTTACTAATAGATGGATAGTATTTATTCTTACATTTCACAAGCATATTATTAGTTTACTAATAGATGGATGATATGTATTCTTACATTTCCCAAGCATATTATTAGTTTACTAATAGATGGATAGTATGTATTCTTACATTTCCCAAGCATATTATTAGTTTACTAATAGATGGATAGTATTTATTCTTACATTTCACAAGCATATTATTAGTTTACTAATAGATGGATAGTATTTATTCTTACATTTCACAAGCATATTATTAGTTTACTAATAGATGGATGATATGTATTCTTACATTTCCCAAGCATATTATTAGTTTACTAATAGATGGATGATATGTATTCTTACATTTCCCAAGCATATTATTAGTTTACTAATAGATGGATAGTATGTATTCTTACATTTCCCAAGCATATTATTAGTTTACTAATAGATGGATAGTATTTATTCTTACATTTCACAAGCATATTATTAGTTTACTAATAGATGGATGGTATGTATTTTTACATTTCCCAAGCATATTATTAGTTTACTAATAGATGGATAGTATGTATTCTTACATTTCCCAAGCATATTATTAGTTTACTAATAGATGGATAGTATGTATTCTTACATTTCCCAAGCATATTATTAGTTTACTAATAGATGGATAGTATGTATTCTTACATTTCCCAAGCATATTATTAGTTTACTAATAGATGGATAGTATGTATTCTTACATTTCCCAAGCATATTATTTGTTTACTAATAGATGGATAGTATGTATTCTTACATTTCCCAAGCATATTATTAGTGTACTAATAGATGGATAGTATGTATTCTTACATTTCCCAAGCATATTATTTGTTTACTAATAGATGGATAGTATGTATTCTTACATTTCCCAAGCATGTTATTGAAAACATTGTAATAATACTAACCCAAAACACCACAAACCAAGTCTACATTGGTAAGCACTGAATTAAGACAAGTTAATAAACCTTTCTTTAGAAAGAAATGTTACATTTCCCCCAGGATTTGCACACAGATAAAAAAAAAAAAAAAAAACTTTATGAATTAGGCGGACAAGGTTTGAACCTCAGCCAGCATTTATGAAAGCTGTTAAGAAGATGTTTTTGTATAAAATAGCACAATATTAATTTTTGACTTTCTTTTTGACTCTCTTGGCCAAGAAACCATTTTTCTCTTCTCTTTCTCTTTTGAAATACCAGTTGGTCTGCCTACTTTAACTGTTAGCAACTTCTTATCTACATAATTATAAAGAATGCAGATAGATAATAAAAACATTAAAACTTACATTGTTGCTGCTTAAAAACTGTCATGGCATGTTGTCAACAAATTTGATTGCATACGCTTGTATGTATACACACACGCATAGAATATAAACAACTCTAAGATGAAAAGACAGGAGGGTGGGCTCAGTTTATTAAATAAAAAGACCCACTCCAACTCCCAATTCCTGCAAAAATTGATCACTGGCTTCAATTTCTATTTCTTTGGTTATAAACATCTTATTCATTTGGAGAATGCTACGCACTCTCTCCACCAAGTAAATGGTGATTGTTTAAGGACATAATCTCTGCCATGTGATAAGACCAACATACAGCAGGTGTTTTATTAGTTTTCCTTCTTTTAGGTCTGGCACTCTACCAAGGCTTGAGACACACTAGCAATAACAAAGAAAAATGCATAAACAACCTATGAAGCCAAACATTTTTCAATCATTTATTCGGAATTTAATTTTATATAAATGCACTTAAACCTTTGTCATATGTTATCACCTTTTACACCCATTTTTAAAAATGGAATCATCCGATTGATAATGACAAAATGCAAAAAAGTGTTTGCTGGCGATTTTTTATAACTAGTGGCATAAGATATTATGTCGCTAGTTGAAAAAAATTAAAACTTTTCTCATTTCAAAATGAATTGTTCTGAAATTGAATAAGCTATCAAATAGAATTTTGCTGTCCTCATTGATTTAAAAGTGAAATTCGTTTTATTTACTTAAAGAGCAATTATTTTTATAAGAAAGAGACTAATTGTTTTGAAAAAGCTTTAAATTGATAAAATAAATTAAAAACGTTTATCTTGAAAAATATTTAGTTGACAAGTATTTTTAATATAAGAAGGAAAAAAGGAAGGTAAGCGTCTGTAAAATATTCAGAATGGTCAACAATGTTTTTTTTTTACTTCCTTCATGTCAAACTCAGATGTTTAGTCAATGGCAAAATCTTTCCTTTAATACATGCTTTTGTAAACACATTTTGATACTTTGTTCTTTTAATTAGTAATAAACATTGTCACTTTCAAAGAATCAAAAATCAATGTAATTGAATAATTAAATCATTTCATTCTAAATGTTGTCAATTAAATAATTGTTTATAAGAAAAAAAGATGAATAAAAAAGTTATTTTTTCTAATCATTAAAAAAAATCATTTTCATGATGCAAATGAGGCTGTTAATTACACTTGTGTACAATGCTGCCAAGAATTATGGAATCTACTGTCAATTCTGATACTGCAGCTCATTTTGTGAAGACAGCTGACTAACTGGCCATTTCATTTTCTACTTCAGTTAGAACGTCATGTGTTCTTGGTCCTAATACTTCTCAATTCATAGGCAACATTGGACAGAAAACTGTTTGGATGTTCCAGTACATCGTTATCCATAATTCAATGCAATGCTTGTCCATTATGATGTCATTCCACAACATCTAAATCTTGATTTAAAAAAATAGCAAAAAAAAACTTTGTCCTCATGTACAGGCAAGTTCAGAATCCCCCAAATATCAAACCAGACGAAAAAGATAGCGAAAGGAAAGCTCTCAGAGAGTTGGTATTCCTCCTCGAAGAGAACTGGCAAAAATGGTACATTTTTTTTTTTTTTACAAATATCTAAACTAATTCCCCTTTCCTTTCCAACAAAAGTTGTAATTATGGTCGTTTACATTGTTCAAGTAATTATGATCACAGGGGGAGATAAATCATGCTTTACTTGGTAAATATTTCTGTTAAAAGCTGAATTCTTTGAAAATCCAAAAAGAATTCTTTTTCTTTATCAAATAAAGTATTATCTTCTAACACATAAACTTCACAGATTTGCAAAGTCAGATTCAAACAGCAATGTATTTAACATACCGTTACTTGTTTTAAACTATTAATTTTTTTCCTTCTACTATGTTATTGGCACAGCAATGCATTTAGCATATCGTTACTTGTTTTAAACTATTAATTTTTTTCCTTCTACTATGTTATTGGCACAAAAATATTTTACATCAATTTATTTCTAAAAATAATTATCCCAGCTAACAAAACTGTTACAGTGAACACATTTCCATTATTAAATATTCTTAAACATCAAAGGGAAATGAATGATTTAATTTCCCTTGACGTCTGAAAAAAAAAAAATCAGTTTTCATTTTTAGACATTATAGTTTTTTATAAACCAGACAGTTTTCCTTTTACACATGGAACATGCCAGCTAGTTAATTTTTTAATCCCCCCTCACCTTTATCTAAGAACACAATTTGATAATAGGACAAAAATTTCATCCACTGAAGATTTCAACTTGGATAGTTTTTTTGAAGACAACTTAAAAAATACTAGATTACCTGGCCAGTCGTAAAATATGCATAAATATTATATTTTAATTCATACAGAAACACAGAAACTGAGACATGTGCATGTGAGTATTATGTTTTTTCTAAACAGTTCAGTTCTTGTAAGTAAAAAAAAAAAATACTTGAGCTGGGATCGAAACCCAAATCTAAAGACAGTGAATCAAGAACGATAATCTTTCAGTCAGCTTGACATGATATTTAAAAAGTGTTTTCAAATCTACTTATTTTTAACATAAGTAATCTGTCATTTGAACCATTCATGCATTCAACCATTCATGGAACAGTTAGCAAACAGATAAAAATCCAATGACTCCCACGCACCAATTTTTCAATTTTGACCCCTTAGCAGCCCGTTTTTCTGGGTGAAAATCAATTTAAAAGTTTTCTACATGTCTGAATATCCTGTATACCAAATTTCAAATCTGTAGATAAAAAATTTGTTGAGTATATAGGTTGAGAAGTGTCCTCACCCATACACACACACATTCACTTTTATAGATATATAAATTATATTAAGCCCACCATATTGATGAGTGTCCCTTTTTCTTTATATGCATATCATGCACACCAAAATTGAAAAATCATCTGTCATCGAATATCGTAATCTAACTTGAAGTAAACTGAACAAACAACAAAAAACAAAACAAAAACAAAACTATTAATGACAAAAGAAAAAGAATTGTACAATTATTATAAAAAAAGTTTAAATTTTGCTTATATTGAAATTTTATTAAAATAATAATTTTAATCTTCATATGTCTCCTACATAAAAGTGATGAAAACTACTCTGTTGAAGAGAATTAATTTTACCATTTTGGGAACTGGCATTCTTCTAGTTAAATTTCTAAAACAAATTGGTTCAATTAATAATTTAACGATACCCTAATAATTAAATTTAATAATGTGTTAAAAAAAGCAATAATTTGGTAAAAAAAATGACAAAGTTAAAAAATAAAAACAAGCAAAATAAAAATAAGAGTTAAGACTCCCAGGCAACATTGAGTAGATATGACTAGCAATAAATAAATTACCATATTTTGCTCTTGTGTGGCCTCCAATAAATACCAAGGTCTGACTTTAATATCATGGTCTGACTTTAATATTTTCCAAAAAACTCAATTGACTTGTTGACAAACTGAAATAGACAAGAGTGGAGTTTCGGTCTGTATCAATCATGCATCTTGGATAATGGCCGAAAAAATAATAATGCAAAAAGTAATGTGTGTGTTTTGATGAATCATATTACAATTATTTGATGTTTTATTCATGGAAAAAAAATTGACTTCAAGAAACAATATATAAATAAATAAGTCTACATTCTAAATATGGCCCCAGTAAAGACATATTGTTGAGTTGAAGGCTTATCCTTCACTCTATAATAAAAACCAATATGTGTGTGTGTATGTATATGCATATATATATGTATATATATATATATAATATAAAACTGAACGTCTGTGTGTGTGTCTGCTCACGAATAGGCTCCTATATGGTTGATTATTATAGAAAACTGATCACATATAATGATAGAAGATGTATCGAGACACAGGAATGGGTATGTTTGATCTGGCATAATAATGATTCATTAAAATTGTGGGGTCTGCGTTCATGCCTGGTCCACAAAGTATGGAAATAAAAAATTTAAAAATTAAAAAAAAAACGTTTACAAGTGTTTTTAATATAGATGTACATACAAATACTTTGATAAGTATGTTTTAACTTAAATAGGGATGGTATAATAACATTGTGGGGTCTGCGTTCCCACCTGGCCTCCATAGAATGGAAATAGGCACAAACTTTAATAAAGACTTTTCATATCTATCTGCGTAAGTATACTTTAATAATTATGTTTCAGTTTGAAGAAATATGGTATAATAAAATTATGGGGTGTTCATTCGCACCTGACCTCCATAGAATGAAAATATGTCACAAAGTTTAACAAGGTTTTTTAATATAGATCCACAGAATATTGTGATAAGTGTTTTGAGGTTTATCTATTTTATTTTTACTTTCATCATATTTTGCTTTGCTTTTGATACCCCCAAATTCGAAGCTATCTCTTTACAACCCTTCCTTTTCATAACCTATCATCTATATATATATAAAAGTGAAAATGTGTGTATGTATGTATGTTTGTATGTGTGTTTGTGTGTCTGCTAAAAACTGCGACAGACACGACGAAAATTCATAAACTCGGTATCGTATTGAAGCTCCATCCTTTGCTCGAAAAATATCGAAAAATTGGCCAAAAACGTTCATTTCTTCACCCCGAAATCGACAATTTTCGACAGAGGAGAGGGGGGTCAACAAAAACGGTCCTCTCGTGACGACGACTGGTTCTACACATCCGTCAGATGACGTCATGACCTGATTTACTTTAAATAGTTGAAAAACTGACTAAATTTCATGTACATCGCATTAGCTCAGTTGGTTAGCGCGTTGGTTCGTTATCTAAACGTTTTGGGTTCAAATCGTGGTGTGAGGTGTCTTTTTTTTTTTTTTTCGATTTTTTAAATTTAAATATTGAAACAGTGTTATTTAAGCCATTTTTCACGTAACGTTTGTTTTTCTTTTTTTTTTTTATTTCGCTTACCCACCCCCGACCACACACCCCAAAACACCCGGGTACCCACCAATTTTTTAAATTTTAATATTGAAACAGGCTTATTTAAGCCATTTTTCACATGTTCGTTTTTCTGTTTTCTTTAACATCGTTCGTTTGCCTTACGTTATTTTTCTTTGTGTTTTTTTCTCTCGGTGTTTTGAATACCCCCCCCCCCGCTTAAGTTTTAACGTTCGTTTTTATGTTTTCTTTTTTTACTTCGCTTATAACAAACAAACCTGGTCAATGACCTCATTTGCTCAATAGCTATTGCTTACGTCGTCGTCGTTGTCATCGTAATACTCTACGACTTCCGTGCGGGCACCTGTCAATTTGGTTCTT